>NC_056730.1:797758844-797928844 GCF_019279795.1 Protopterus annectens
GTGACATGGCTTCCAATGAGGCACCTTTTCCTTATTGGCCTGCCCTGTGATTATTTCCACCTATGATGGTAGTTGTGTACTGCTGCTGTCCACCACAGGTGTTCAGCCTACCTTGCGGGGGTTGATGTTGTCCTGTTGGGTATTGCTGAGGCTATAAAGCTATGTAGGTGCCCACATAGTGTTGTGGTGTGGGTCTGAATACTGCTGCTAGTTCCAACATATGGGAAACCCTTCATGTAGGCCTTGGCCATTTTCCTTGCCTGTGCTGGGGACATTATGGAGGTGTGGGGGCTACAGTTTCACAGACAGTAGGTGAAAATACCTCACAGGACAGGAAATGTAAAGACAGCACAACAACATGGGGGACACAGCTACAGAATTGGGTACAGATTGTATGTCATTAGTGCTGTTATACTCATGGAGCATTGTTAGATTGACAGGGTTAGTCTGGGCATGCGTTTAATGGGTGATTTGACATCTGACATTGATATGCGTCTGACATACCTCTTAACTGGCATGTTGTCCACACTCCACAGACTGGCCAGATGTTTGCCTGTTATGCTTGGTCTGTTCCTCGAACAACATCTGTTTTTGTAGGGTTGGTAGGATAATGTGAGGACTGTAAACAGTAACCGTTGACATCCATTGGTGTTCCAGACATCATATCCTTCAAGGATGTTATGCTACAACACATGTAACACCAGCTACTGTTTCAGTTTGTAACACCATTATGTGTGATATGTCCATCTTTCAAGCCCCCTGTCTCACAAGTACATCATGCGCTGTCCAGCTGTCCTGCACTATGAGGTGCAGAGGTATGGTATATCATTAATTACCAACTACACTCCAGTTATCATGCCAATGAACTGGCAGACTTCTGGCCATGGTATGCAGTGGTGGCAAGCATTATGGTTCCACACACTGGTAATTCTGTGGAGCTCTGTACATATGACAGTTATGTCTGTTTGGTTATTGTGAACAGACTGTCAAAATTGTTTAGCAGTGTTGTGTGTAGATGTTTGTTGGGCTGGGTAGGGAGCGTAACAGATGTGAGTGCCATACATCCTTTACCTATCTGACTCTGCATGCTGCTACAGCTGCTGGCAGTCTATCATGTCTGTATGCTTGTAGGGGTTGACTGTGAAATGTCCTGTAACACCTTAGAATTTACAGTACACTGTGAATTGGACCAGGCTATGTTGGTGTAGTCTGTGACTGGCAATCAGGATATGTTTGTTCAGACAGTTGTTCTACTCTACAGTTCATTTTGGTTACTGGCATGTTGCTGTGACTATGGTGCAAATGTTTTTGCATGGACATTTTTGCATCACTCTCTGCTTTTCACTACAGCTCCATCCCTGCAGTGTATACTATATTTGAATATACATGGGTAATTGCCCAGATGTGATGTGGGGTAGTGTCATGTTAGTCTTACTGCACTTCATAAGATGCTGGGTGACATGTTTGGCAGTTGTCAGGGGATTTCCATTCTGTTACATGACTGCAGTCATACATTTACACTGTTCAGTAGACACTGTCCAGATGTATGTCTCATATATTTGTTCTGTTCCCCAGACAGTTGTTGTCCTTAGCTAATCAGTAGTATACTCTGGGGAATGCAGTCAGTAAATGCTAACATCCATTGGTGTTACTTATTTCATATCCCTCAGAAAAGATATGTTACAACAAAGCCAGTAACACCAGCAACTGTCTACATTTATAACAGTAATATGCCCAATATACCCCTATGTTTGAGCCTCTGTCCCCTAGCTATGTCAGGTGTGGTCCAGATGTCATGCACTATGAAGTTCAGAGGTATGTAGTATCATTATTTATTGCATTCATTCCTGCTACCATCCCAGTGATATCATAGACCCCCAGACATGTAACAAGGAAGTGGCCATAGATACAAGTCCTGTGCCTATACATTCTGTGGGAAACTGTACATTTGAGAGGTCTGTGTATATCTGCCCATTGTTAAAAGACCGTCAGGATTGTGTAGCAGTGTAGTGTGTACATGTTATTTGGGCTGTGAGTGTCATGGACCCTTACTATCGGATTCTGCATCCTGCTCCAGTTTCTGGTTCCCTATCACCTGTATATGTTTGTACATGCAGACCGTTACATGTCCCATAACACCTCACAATTCCCACTACACTGTGACTTGGGGCAGTATATGTAGAGGTAATGTGTGAGTGGCAAACGGGATTTTATTGCTCACACAGTCATTATACTGTAGTGTTCAGTTTGCTTACTGGTATGTTGCTGTGACTGTGGAGCAATTGTTTGGGGGTATGCACTTTCACACCAGTGTCTATTTTCCACTAGTGTTACATCCCTGTAGTGCCTGTTATATTTGCTAATGCATGTTTACAGCCCCAGAGCTGGACTTGGGTAGTGTTATGTCAGCCTGATTGTAGTTTGGACATGGCTCAGTAGCTCAGTGTAGTTTCCCTCCTGTTGTGTTATGTCCACATATTTGTAGGATGTCCAGTTGTCAGGCCGATATCTTTGGTCTGGTCCCCATAACTGTTGTGCATTCCTGACACATCAGTCAAATGATGTGGGGATTGAGGTCACTAACTAATGAGAAGCAATTGAATCCTGGAATTGGGATATTTCAATCAATATATGTTAGGACATACAGTGTTACTACAACAACTTTATCAGCTTATCTACTGATGTATTTTGGATATGTCCCTGTTTTCATTCCTTTGTTCCCCCACTTTGTCAGGCTTGGTCTGGATTCATTGCACTAAGGGGTTCTGAGCATACTTCTCCACTGCCAGGATTTTTACAGAATGCCCGGATGTTTGGCCCAAACTTTTGTTCAGTTCCACAATTTATTTTGTCTGGTAAATCAAGGTGATGATCCAAGGATTTATGTCAGTAAATAATGATATAACATTTCAGTTTCCATCCTCATATCCTTCAGTAATTGTCTGCTGAAACACACCCTGCTGCTGTAGCAAATGTTTTCATTTGTAACAGCAATATTTGAAATATGTCCCTATATGTGACCCATTCCCCCCTTTTATAGCCTTTGTATAGGTTTCTTGCACTAAGAGGTTCTGAGGTATAACTGCACTTCATGTTATTTACATATATGTATATATATATATATATATATATATATATATATATATATATATGTATATATATATATATATATATATATATATATATATATATATATATATATATATATATATGTGTCCATATACAACAAATGAATGGTTCCATAAAGCTTTCTCCCTAATGTCATATGCCTCTATTGCATGATATGTTTGAAAAAGCAACACCTATTCCTACAGCTCAGATAGTATATTGGTCCATTCCTCTGACGGTAATGCCCGATGTCATTGATTCAACCCTTGGGACTGCTGTTTTTTTTTCATTAATGTTAAATGACCAGAATGCATGATATGTTTGTTAAAGCATTGCAGATTCTCGCAGCTCAGATGGTGTAGGGGTATTTTGCTGTGATTGTAGAGGACAGTATCCTGGGTTCAAGACTTGGAGGGCTGATGCTTTTGTTGCTGAGCAGAACAAGATCTGATGGCTACAGAGTGAATAAGGCACATTTAAGCATATTATACGTATAATTTTATATTATAAAATAATATTTATTTACACATTATAATTTTGCATTTACCTTTCATGATATTCCCTATTTGCTTTCATTAAATTATATTCTTGTATGACTATACTGTATGGGGCACTTGTGTTTATATGGGGGTTTCACATCTATTCTACACTGACATCTCACTTTTGGAACTGCTACACTACCCTGGTAGACAAAAAAAGTTGGTACATAATTTAAGTTTACTAAAATAATTTTAACACTACTTTCACATAGGAAAATAAACTGCTTGTCTTGGGCTTTGAACCATGAACACATGCATGTCTAACCACTGCACTATCTTGTCTTGGAAATGTCACCTGTCTATTTGCATTTAGCTCCTATGGGATGTTTAAGCTATGCTAAGCGGACAACCATAATGTGCACACCCACTTAGCTACAGTTAAACATTTCTTTGGCTATTTAGAAAAAGTAAATATCATTATTATATTTTTAGGTTATATGGGTGTGTACTGTGGTGTTCTGACAACTACTTCGGACTGCAGTTGTGAAATACTGACATTGATTTGGCTTTCAGGCTTCTATCCTTTAGTGACTCCTGCTAATACATATCCTGTTATCTATCAACTTTCTAATTGTGTGAGGACAATTTTTCAGGTGTGCCCCTAATGTAGTATTTATTCTCCCCATCATTTGCGCCTTTGTTAACATGCACTGCTGTCAGTGAATATTGGCATACATTTGCTTTCAGACTTCTACCCTTATGTGATTCATGCTGATGCATGACCTGTTCTCTATCAACTTTCTATGTTTGTGGGGCTATACTTGTGCTTTTTCACTTTTGGGGGATTTATCCCCCATTATGTGTGCATTTCCACACATTTCCTGCTTTAGCAGGTTGCAAAAGTGTCATACGGCACTTTAGCAATGTAGGGGTTGTGTCACAGAACCTCTAACACACCCCCTGCATTGCTTTCTGGTTGCCAAGTTTTATTTCAGTGTCTTTTAAAAGGGAAAACAACACCTGAAGGATCAAAACTCTGTGCTCATGTGAATGTTACCATTGTACAAATCACATCTGTTGAGTAAGCCAATCCTGCATGTTATCAGTTGAGCAGTTGCTTTCATACAGACACAATGCAGTACTTCCCTACCTTAATCTGCAATCTCTTGTGTGCAGTAACTGCTGATGCCACACTAAAAGTCATACAAAAGCTGCCAGAAAAGACACATTTGAAGGGAGTATGACACATGTATAGAAGAATATGCAATGTGTTTTGTGAAACAAATATATCAAGGGTCACAGCTCATAACATATATAGTCCTAATCCAAACATCCCCTCAAGAGTATATCAAACCACTGAGCCTATTATACTAATAATAATACCTTTATCCTCAATGATATTATCATATTGCTTTCTGTCACACAGCTGGGCTAAGCATATTAGTGTGAGGAGCACCACGTGAATGTGGTCAAAGGCAAATTCTCATCAGTTTTTACAATAGAATGTGAAGTGTTATTTATCATTAGTTAACTCTGGTGCCTCTTGCCAAGCATAATGCAGTGGTGAAAGCAGCAAGAGTAATTTGTTGTGATATTCAAAAGTGTTAAGTCCAAGTCTGTTAAGTGATACATTTATTATGTCACATCAATTTCCATGGTAGGGAATGAGATAGATGTGTGTAACTGTAATGCTGCATACACATTACTGGAGTGAAATTCATGATGGATTTACTGATATGTTCCACAGCAATGTTGTAACAGGTGCAGTCACAAAGGGACTTGGACTGTCATGCATCTATAAAATAACAGGTTAAGGAATTATCATTATGACAATCTCAAATATTCTGTTAGCGTGGTTGAACAGGAAGTTGTTGGGTGACACTGCAAGCTGACACAGTGGAGTGTCACCCATGCATTCCTGATTGTCCATCTCTAGAGCAGATCACTGCATTATGCACTATTACAATTAAGTATTATGCTTATGTCTGCATCAGTGAAGGCCCACTGTTATGTGCATAGAATGTGCAGGGTATTAACAAGGCATACCTGCAAATGATATTACTATTTCACTTGTTAATACTAGTCTGTAAATATGTATTTAGTGGAACACACTGCGACACTGGGAAGGAAAATGTGGCACAATACTACCCTCAGTTACATGCAGCATTGCACCAAGTGCATTGGAATGGACACCTCACATAGGCTTATATGGAAGTACTAGGTTAGCTGTCCTTGTGGGTAATTTTAAGCCTAGTCAATTTCCCCTTTGGTGCTTGAATTACCATATCCTGTTTGGTATTAGATTGGCCTTACCCATTCCATGGTAAATAACTATATACCACCCCTAATGAGAATAACTGGGATCATATCATAGATAATTTGAGGGAAAAAGCATTTGGAGCTGTCACTGTCCATTAATATGACAGGGGGAGCTGTGGGCTAAATCTTCTGTTTCCCATCCATAGGTCCAAGTTGCACTTGAATATGATCAGGGATGATCTTTGCTTTATGTGAAAGGGGAGTCTGTTCTAGAGCAGCTATACCCAGTGCAAGATAAGTCTGTCCCTCAAAACTGCACTGATGATGCTGCAGAACAGGTTTAGATGCCCTTGAATGAGTATTTCTGATGCTATTTGACTTGTTGACGTGCAGTAAACTCATCAATATTAGGTCCAAGGATGCAGTTTCATGACAGACACCTCTTAGCAGTCTATAGGATACCAAATATAGTGATTTGGCTGATTCATTCTAAGAAGGCCATATTGTTTAGGCCTTGTATAACTTTAGTAAAGTATCTACATGGGTGCTACAGTTGTTGCATTTAACTGGACAGATTCATGTCAAAGGGGGCATTGTTTTCAATCGCTGGCCTAATGAGGGCTGAATTAAGGGGGGGGGGGGAATAACATCACTAGATCTAGACACAATCCCTTTGTTTATATAGCTGTGCAATATAGAAGGACTTTCTTATGGCAATGGACACATGCTGGTTGAAAGTTAGGCCACTGCCTGCATAAGTTCCCAAATCTCAAACAACTGAGGGGCATAGGGTTGATATAGTAGCTCTCAGTGGTAGATGATATCCTAAAAATAATGCATTTTTCCCATTTAGTTTCAGTCCATGATTCTGAGACCAGTTATTTATTTGGAACACAACTTCCTGCAGGATGGCTAAGTTATTTGGGGATTTAATGAATGCTCCTGGCTTGCAGTCATCTGCAAACTTTGACAGCCAGATGTTTTTGGTAATGGCTTTTACTTCAGAGAAGTATATGCCAAAGAGGTAAAGTCTTGGCACAGAACCCTTGGGACTCCGCTGGTGATGGCTATCTTTGTTGCGGTAACTTTCCTTATTTCTGATTTCCTACATCCTATCTGTAAGCCAGTTGGCAATCCAGTAGCTGACATAGTGGTTTATTCCCAGTGTATTTAGCTTTTCTACTATGCTTAAATGGGGGATTTCCCAAATGCTTTGGCCTGGACAAGGTATGCCATGTCTTCCATTTTACCATCATCCATTTCTTTGGTGACCTTTTCAAGAAAGTCTACCAAGTTCAGCATGCATGACCAACCCTCACTGAATATAAACTGAGACTGGTACACGGTTTGGAGGTTCCCTATGTCCTAACTGATTAGTTCTATTGTAAGTCTTTCCATGGCTTTGCATATGAGCTGGTCAGACTTATGGGTCTGTAATTACCTGGGTCTGTGGATGGTCTGCCCTTACTCAGAAGAATGACTGTAGCTGTTCTTCTTTCACTTGGCACAAAACCTGTATGGAGGCTGAGGTTGAACAGTGTTGTTGGGGTGTGGGTAAATCATGCTTCATGCGATATCAGATGCATCTCTAGATATTGCTGAGACCCATCAATGCAGCATTTTTAGCATGTGATTGTGCTTTCATGACTTTGTCTTGTGTAATAGCAGGAGGCAAGCTAGTTTCACTTAGATCTTGTTACAGAGATTGAGGGGGGTGAGAGGGATAAAGTTAGAGATAAATTTGTCAGCCAGTAGGTTCACTATATCTTCGGTCTGAGTGTAGGTAACAATGTTCACAATCAGCTCAGTACAGTGCTGCACTGAATTTGTGAGATTATGAGCAAGACTAATAAAGGCCATGTGTTTACCTTTGGCTTGAGTCACTATTTCACCCTCAAATTTGGATTTGGTAGATTTTATTAAGCTCCTGAGTTGTTTGTTTATTACAGTGTCAAGGGCTCTAACATTCTAGGAATTACTCTTCTTACCTCTGGTCAAAATTCCCTTCCTTAATAAAAAAATGCACTTCCTTTTATTGTAAAGCTTGTTGACATTATATTTCCATCAGGGAGGTTTTTTCCTAAGATTTGCTTTATGCTTGTTCTTACAGAGTACAGTTGCATCTATTCAGCTGTTTACATGCTGGTATGGTGTGGAGGTGTACATTTCTGCATATTCAGTTGAATTAAGTGGGGCTGGTTTTGATTTGTAGCTTGCAATTATATCTGCTAGTAGTAAGGTAGCTTGTCATAGAGAAAGGTATCTCTAGGTTTAATTTTATTTTGAAGAAGATGTCTTTCTGGTCAGACCTAAGAAGTGACAAAGATAGGCAAGGGATGGTGCAAGATACTCCCCTATTAGTAAGGAAAAGATCCAAGATGTTGTTCTCCCTAGTGGTACTCTGACTATTTCTTCCAGGGCATTTGTATTGATAAAGTCCAGCAATCTATGTGCTCGACCACTTGCAGTGATGTAGGTTTCCCAGTCTATAGTTGGTTAGTTTAGATCACCAAAGAAAGTGGCATTGCATTTAATATTGAGTTATTCTAGTTCCTGTAGATAGACATTGTGCCTTTCTTGGGTCATAGAAGGAGTTCTACATCTATCTAAGATATGCCAAAGAACCTTTCTGATGGTTATTTGGAAATGAAGAAACTCTAGTGCATCATGTTGCTTTACCACATTTGATGTGAGTCTTTTCTTGATGAAGCTTGAAATACTTCCACCTTTTTTCTCCTCCTGTGCAACAGCTGGTATAAAAGTCAGAAAGGCATTATAGCGCTGCAGAGCTGGAGTACTCTCCACCATTTTAAACCATGTATCATTCACTACACAGATGTCAATGCTCTTTAGGGTGAAAAGTGCTTATATGAAGTGAAATTTATTGTCTGATATTGTGTATCAGGTATACTGTTAGCTAATAAGGCCTATATAAGTACCATTGAACACTGACATTATCATAGTCAGAATTGCTTACTGAAGATCTCTGCTGCCAAGCTCATTTACACAGATGATGGCAAAGTATTAGCACATGAATACTTATTTTTTGAGTCGTTGACATAGGATGAGAAGTGCCATTTCTCTACAATCATCTCTGACCACTGACACTGCTCCATGCCAACTATCTCTGAAAGAATGAACATACAAATGATATCTTTATTAATTGTTCATGTGTGTTATGTGCTTATGTTTTAACAGAAATAATTATTACTTTGTGGGAAGGCAAATATTGAGAAAAGGGCCATACAGAGTGTACATGAGGGGTTGTGCTCCCAAGCATATTCTAGGAAGATTTATACTGGATGCATATACAGATATGCCACTGAAGCTATATAAATACTTGTTTCTAAGCTGTTTTTCTGTGGGCTTCATATTCAACTAACTTAGTAGATTGTTACATACATTTCCTCATTTATTTGCGCATGTGTTATTTATTCTCTAAAGGTGTGTTATTATTATTATTATTATTATTATTATTATTATTATTATTATTATTATTATTATTATTATTACTGTGACCACTCTAGGAGAACCATAGATAATATCATGGTTATCACCTGCAGTTAACACAAAAAAATAATTCAGTGCTAACATTATAAAATGCAAGTGTGTGTAGATGGTGGAGGGTACATTCATATGTTAAAAAAGAAAAGATCACATGTATTATGCCCCTTAAATGAACAGAGGTATAATACTCATTATGTGGATTCAAACTCTGCACCTATTGAGTACATACTCCAGTAACATGTGAGGCCAAATCAGGCAGTTAGAGACAAAGCATATTTTTGCATTTTCTGATATCCGATGTGATAAGTAGGGCTCACCACTGATAGCTTTATTTGAGCAACTGATGGCTAAGTCTCTAATTATGAGGAATATATATATATTTTTTTGAGTTTGAGTCATCGGATGGCAGTGGTTATTCTCTAAAGGGCATCAATGACCAGCACTAATGTGCAATGCCAAATAGTTTGCAAAAGATGAAGCAAAAATTAATATAAAAAAGCTTTTGATCAAATTCAGTGTAATGATTTCTCAACTTAATGTGCTTCAACAAGTAAAATGTGTATACTAGGTTCATAGGTTCATAGGTTCATACTAGGCTATCTGCCCTAGGGCATTTATAAGCCTAGCCAGAATGTGTTTGGCTTTCGCCACCCATTTTAAATTTATTTTGCTATGCCCTTTTTCGAGGTTAGTATACTGTGCCTCTGTCTAACAGTGACACAGAAGTGATACCCGGGGTAAACCTACGATCTCCCATCCACTCATCAAGATTCCTCTTGAAGAGAGTCAGTGAGGGACTCTGCCTAACCTGGACTGGGATTTTATTCCAGAATGAAGGGAGCCTCTGGGTTATGAATCTGTCCCTCCACCATGTCCTATTTATTTCAGTGCTGAGGTTCAAGTCTCTCGAGCGTAGCTCGATGGAATTTGGATTTTCTGAGGTGCAGCATGTCCATTAATTCCGGGTTGGACATGGCTTTATACATCAGGCACAGATCGCCTCTGAACAGGCGGTATGTCACTGAGTAGAGCTGGAGTTTCTTTAACCGGGCAGCATATGGCATCTGTTTGAGCCCTTTGATCCTCTTGGTGAGGTACTTTTGGGGTCTTTCCAGTTGCTGTAGGTGTCTGGTAAGGTACATCCCAAAAGGGGCATTGTACTCAATTATGGGCCTGATGAGGGATGAGTAAAGAGGCACGATGACCTCCCCTGATCTAGATGTGAATCCCTTCATGATTAGGTGGGCTATATAAAATGTTTTTCTAACCACTTTGGCCACGTGGTTATCAAATGAGAGATTGCTATCAACTTGGGTCCCCAGGTCCCTAATTACTTCTTCTGTACTTAATGGATTACTACCTATGTGGTAATTAATGATCCATATGTTCACTTTGACAACACCTACACAAGAAATTAATACTGTATCTATGGCATTACAATGGTGCATTGACATCTGGGTCATGTTGTACCACATGATCATTAAAAAAAAACAGGAAGTCATTTACATGTGCACAGCATTGCACTTCTGAAATGAGCACTTATGTTTCACTATAATCAAGTTATAAGGCTTTTCTTATTTTTCCTTATACAATGCAATTGTATTAATGGGATTATTGCAGATGTGAGAATGATAATGAGTGTAAGGGCAGGAACAAATTTCTGCAAGGCAGAGTCTATGATAACACTGCTGTACATTACTTAATTTTATTACATTTGTTCAAACAATATCTTAAGGTTTTCCATAAGTATAATTCAATTGTGTATATACAGGATTCCGGCGTGTAGCTCGCGAGACGTTTGCCTGCGAGCTACATCGCCGAAACCAAACGGCTGCAGCGGCACTTTGCCGTAGTGCAAAGTTCGAGCACATCCGCTAGCGATGCGCTATGGCGAGCAGCTGCAGCGTCGGGCTGTGTACGCATTTTCGTGCAAGGAATGCATTTATTTAATTATTTATGTATTGTGATGTCAGTCTGACATCACAATACATAAATAATTAAATAAATGCATTCCTTGCACGAGAAGGAATGCGGTACACAGCCCGTACGGCTGCAGCTGCTCGGCCATAGCGTATCGTTGCAGCGGATGTGCTTTCCCGGCACTTTGCACTACGGCAAAGTGCTGCTGCAGCCGTTTGGTTTCGGCGATGTAGCTCGCAGGCAAACGTCTCGCGAGCTACACGCCGGAATCCGTATATACGTTTTAGGATTCAGTCATATTTGTTGGCCATCTTCATCCCATTTCTGAGATGACTGCACATAGAATATGTCCTCTTACAACATGAGTATAGCTTAACTTTTTGTTACTTGTCTAACACACTGTATCAAAGTGTGATTTTCAATACATGGATCTTTAACACATCATTGACTGACCAGCACTGCTAATGAGGCACACTTGCAAAAGACTTAATACCTGATCTTGTAATAATCTGGAGTGTGTATGTCCCTATATAGAAACCAATACCATGTTTAGCCACACAGCACATTATGCAAATTCAGAGATTCATAAAAGATAACAGGATAAGAGCTAATTAGCATATTCCACATGCCCAGAACAGTTTATCTACAAACTGTAAGCACAACATAGGCTATGAAACTTCCACCATGCTAGGGAAGATCACCTTATTTCCCAAGTGCTACTAAACATAGTACTGTTGACATTTTCACTATATAGGACTACATAGGATAGTCTTTCAAATATATCAATGTATGTATTCTTCCACATAACTGTTCATTTTTAATATGCTGATAAATATTTCTGATGAGTGTTGTGTACCTGCAATGTTTCAATAAATCTAGTTCAAATAATCTGAAATCTACTTGTTGGGGGTCAGGCAACACACATACACACACTCACACACACACACACACACACACACACACACAAACATCATGTTTACAGATTTCTTTAGTACTATTGTAAAGTAATAAAACTTTAGGCTGTCACTGAAGGAATTTGTAAGATTTTAAACAAGTACCAAAAAAATTAAACGAAAAAAGCACCTTGAGCCACCAATAAAACAAACTCTGACTTTATTGAATAATCCACAGGTAAAATGCAAAATGCTTAACTTATGCACCCCGTTTTTCTTCAACTATGCAACTTCATCAGACAAACAAATCATAAACTCAAACCCCTAAATATATAAGCTTCACAACCAGTAATTAACCAATCCCCTTCCATCCTAATTAAAACACTTACTGACATTCAATTCTCATCAAGGAAGCAAAACTGAAAACCTTGCATCAAATGTGAAATTAACTCTTATTGTCATAATAAATTCAGAAATAATCTGCTATATATATAAGTATCAAAAATACAATAAAATATAAAAATATAAATTTATAAAAAAATATATAAAACATCTCGGTTATGTCATTCTTTCAAAACTATCCAGGAGCTCCACCATGTGGCCAACCTAATGAATTCATTAATGCTTAAAACATTTGTTAATAATAAATACAATAAACAAGTTTAAAAACCTAAAATATACAACTAACAACATTTAATATGTTGAAACACATTGACATTTTAAAAAAGGAATGTCTTAACATTAAACATAGTCTCATAATCTTGCAGCTCTTAATTTGAGCACAGGCACCAAAGACATATGTTCACTCAGCCCTGGTGCCCTACAAGCCTCTAAGACCAATTGCTAATACAATTTCCTCACCTCTATTCTATTTTCCCAGTCACCCCCCCAATATTATGTGGTATCACTTCAAGTACGAAAAACAGGAAAGTGGCCTCTTTATATGTAGTAATATGTTTATACAGGACATTGTTTAGGTCCTGCCTATGAATATCATACATGTGCTCATAAATTCTCCTTCTTAATGCCCTTTCCATTTTTCCCACATAAAAAGAGGAGCATCTTTTGCATTCAGCTAAATATACTATTCCTTTTGCATCTCAGTTGGCATGAACTTTACTCAAAAGGAGTCTATCGCTGCCCAACAAATAACATTCCATCACAAAACAACACTGTGTACACCGACCACATTTGTATGCTCCTGTTTTACTATTATTTAATTCACCTCTTTGTAGGCTTCTTTCCAGCATGTTTTTAATATTCATATCCTTTCTATAACTAAACATAAACGGTTGCTTAAAAATTGCATTTAAGTCTGAAAACCTGGCAAACAATTTTCAATTTCTATTAACTATATTTTTAATTAAGCCTGACTCAGAGTTAAAATTCAATAGATATGCACTGTTGTAGCTTTTCTCCTCATTTTCTTTGTTGTTACTATTCCTGACATTATTAGTTTCTGTACCTTTCCCTAGAATTGGACTAAATCTATCTTTCCTTCCTTCAATAAATTCCTTGATCACCTCATTAATCAAATTTTCAGGATATTTCCTTTCTAAAAACATATTTTTTAACTTATGGCATTCATTTTCAAAATCCTTTATCTTAGTTGATATCCTTGATATTCCAATGTACTGTCCTTTAACTAAATTCCTTTTCTGCTTGAATGGATGAGCACTTGTATAATATAAATAAGAGTTGGAAAACGTATCTTTTCTATAAATCTTTGATTCAAAAGTCTTGTCTATTAAGTTTTTATATATGGTCACATCCAAATAATTTAACCTCTTTCTTTATTTATATTATATGTGAATTTCAGGAATCCAGTAGTTGAATTGATATATTGTAAAAATTCATCAAGTTTGTCCTCTCCATCTATCCAAAAAAAGCACAGATCATCCAAATGCCTTCTATAAAGGCTCCGACAATTTTTATAGGGCGAGTTGAGTATACATTTCTTTTCCCAGGTATTTAAAACAATATTTGAGCAACTGGGGGCACAACAGGCCCCATAGCTACCCCTTTCAACTGCCTAAAAAACTCCCCTTCAAATACTATGAAATTGTTATATAGTACCAACTCTAAAAATTCCATAATAATCCTCAATTAACTCCAATTAAATTTCTTAGTATCAAGTAAAGCCTCTAAAAACCACTCCATACCCACCTCATGTGGTATAACCGAGAACAAATCCATGATATCCACTGTTACAAAAATAGTCTTAGTATCAAACAGCTGTTGATCTACATTTCTCAGAAAATCCCAGGAATCTTTTAAGAACCCTTCTTGCTCTATCCAAGGTTTTTTAATTTTTGAATCAACATATTTCGCTAAGGTATATGTTTTCGATCCATTAGCCGAAACAATTGGTCTAATCGGGGGATCCTGAATGGTTTTGTGTACTTTCACAATACCAAAAATAACAGGAATTAATGTTTTTTTCAATAAATAAGAAATCAAAAGTTTGTTTCTCTATTAACTCATCATTTAGAAGTTCCCCGAGTGCCAAATCAATTTTAGAATGAGCAATATTAATTTCATTAATAGATACAGTCTCATATTTCCTTTCATCTCTCAATAGTTCCTCCATTTTAGCTCCATAAATAATATTATCCATAATGACCATTCCACTCCCTTTGTCCGGACTTGATATTCTAATGTTTCTGTTTTCACTTAACTCTTTTAATAGATGCCTCTCCTGCCATGTTAGATTGGAGAAGACCTTTGACTTACTCAAACCTTCTCTTAGTTCTTTCTCAACCACAGCTTAACAGTAACTTATCACAGTTGCTGGGTGTGCAAAGCAGTGGCACTACAGGAACTCCGCAATGTCTGTTGTCCTCAACTCAGAGCCAGAACAAACTGAGGGAAACCCATACTAGTGGAGACAAACGCATATGTAGCACTTAGAATTTTAGCTACAGGAACCTTTCAGAGACCTACAGGGGACATGCTGGGGGTGGCATAGGCATCAGCATCCAGGATCCTACATCAATTTCTGAATGCTATGCTACAACATGCCAGTAACCACATGTATTTTCCCGATACTCCTGAATACAGGACCACACATATGTAGGAGTCTACCGTGTAGCACACTACCCTGAAGTACTGGGTGCTATAGATTGGACAAATATAGAAATTAAGGCACCACCTGTGGAACAGGGAAGGCTCTACATAAATAGAAGGAGCTTCCTCTCTATTAACTGCCAAGTCATGTGTAATGCCAAAGGAATCATCTTGAACATGTGTGCTGGCAAACAAGGCAGTTAACATGACTGAAATGTACACACACCCACTGAAGAATACCATAATGAGCCACATGCTCAAACCAGAAATATTATCAAGCATGTGTTTGGGCTGCTAAAGTCACAGTTCAAGTGACAAGATACAGCTGAGGGAGCCCTGCAGTACAATCCATGTACGCATACTGAAATATTCACTGCATGTGCCAACCTACACAACATTATCCTGAGAAAACAGATTCAGCGGGATCAACTATGGGAAGAGGTAAACATCCCAGCACCAGTGGCAATGTCACCACAGTTAGGTGAGGAGTCAGAGGAGGAACCAGCAGCTGCTGTGGATGTAGGCAGATGTAGGTGTGATCAATATGCCATTGCATTGGCTACAAAGCAATGCATAGCACACTCACTAGCTAAGGGGATAAAACCTTCCTCCTATGCACATACATATAGTAACATTGATGCCAGCCAATGTGCACAACCTTTACCTTCCTTTGTAATGACTTTGTACTGATAGCATTAGACAGAGGCAGCCCTGAACTAAAATTGTTGCAACTGGTGGATTTACATGGTAAGTGTTGAACTTGGAGTGTAGTGTTTAATAATACGAATGAATGGCAGATACTTGCATGTTGTTACTTGGTAAAGTAAGCAAGTAAAAGGTAGGTTATTTGTACAGAAATGACTTTAGAATGTGACAGCAGAGACTTATGTGACCTACATGTGTCCATTATCAATAGTAGGCCTCAGGCATCAAAGTTTCAAAGATCAGAAAAGTACAGATGGGTCACTGAATGTACTAAGTTTAACAGCATACTTTTGTACTGCAAAATCATTAAAGATAGACAGTAATAAGACACATTTCAGTTTCAGACTTCACAACCCTCACAAGATCATTAACAACACTGATGCAAAAAATGTTTGATGCTATCAACTGTAAAACTTTCGAATACGAATATAAGTCAGAGGTACAACTACCAAATCAACATCACAAATGCAGATATACTAAGCACTAACTCAGCTATGCACCCTGAGCATCAGAAACAAATGTTATGTGTCTCTGACTCCAAAAGATATAAAACAGGGATAAGGTACAGTTATCATCACTTGCATAGGGTGTTGTGTGTGTGTGGGGGGGGGGGGGAGGCAGGAAACTTTGGTTGACACAAAAGGTCAGTGAGCATGTGTGAGTAAGAAAAAAGAAGACAGAGATTTGGATAAAGTAACAAATGGCCAGTAAAACAAAATGAGCTTTACACTTCATGGCTGAACAATGTAACTGTTGTGTGTGTGTGTCTGTATGGTTCCTCCAAGTGAAATTGGTGTGTGAGTGTCTCCATGAATATAGACAAGCTCTGTGCTAGCTCTAAATCTTGGTTTGTAGGACAGGTGTGAGCAGTGCATGGAAGGGTTGGCAGTTCATCATTGTCATACCTGACCATGTGAACTGGCTCTGCCAGGAGTTGCACTGGCATGTCCATGCCCATGGTCATATGCACTGCTGCTACTTGAACATGAATGATGTCTGATAGATGAGCTCCCCTCATGAGGACCCTCAGGACCACGACCCCATGGTCTGCCACATCTGGGAGTGGACAGCTCAACCACTGATGGAACAGTGGAAGTAATGGCACTATGGGACCTTTTTTTGTGCATGGCCATGTCAGCTAACAGCAGATGATGTAGCTGACCTACACCCATGAGGATGCCGTCCCCCTCCCAGTAAATGTTCCATCGCAGACACTGCCCATTTCAATGGGTCATTCATCTGATCCATTGAATCAGAAACACTGTGGAGGCGGTCATGCATGTCAGCATGTGCCACATTTACAACCCTAAGCATTTCTCTGACGGATGTATGGGAACATGTCTGTGCCTCCATGACGACCTTAAACATATGTTGAATGGGACAGGAAGGCACACTTGGATCAGGTGGAGGATGGACAGCAGGCCTTCTCTGAGCACCCATGACAACCTTCCTGTGTGGCACCTCACCCACACTTTGGCTACAGCACGTGTCAGCAGGCACTGAAGCCACAGTAACCACACTTCCCTGACTGAGTGTCTTGCCCTGCACCTGTTCAATATCTGAGGGCTCAATGGAATGGGTTTGCACTGGCTTACTTGCTATGTCCAATAGAATTACAGTGGATGGCTGAATGATGACTTCAGTGTCAGATTCAACCTCTGCACCCCCCTGACTGTGCCTCTGTTTGTTCACCATCATCATTATCAGAGTCTGCAAATACTCTGATGTCAGTTGATAAGAGTCCTACATTTCCACTGTCAGGATCATCTGTGATAATAAGCAACAGACACAGGAAATAAATTAATAGCTACACTACTATAGTCAAATGTATGCTAATAAACGAACAGTGATGCCACTATTATAGACAGTATAGCAATACACACAACAGTCATGACACCCACATCACACATATGGATAAAAGTTATATATTTCTTTGAACTGCTCATCACCACTGACAAACAAGATATTTGGCTTACCATGTGCAGTTAATGCTATGCTTCCCTTGGAAAATGGTTCTGGAAGAAGTTAAGCAGAATTTAAGGACAACATCATCACAATCAACAGTAACACAGGCAGTTAAATATTATGCCCTTTATATGTCCATTAACTGTACTTTCAACAAGAACTTGTATGACAAGTCCAACCTAAGCCCATGTGTAATCAATTAGAATGTGTAGCAATCTACAATTCCATCCAAACAATTTATTGTTAAACATAACTAACGTATTGCCATAAATATTTTACTATCAAGAGTATTCAACAATTGAGATACATAAGGCTAACTAAAAGCTCCTCCTGGGGCATACTTGTCCCTAAAACAGTAGCACCATTGTCAAGGACATGCTGTTCTGCACTTTCCTGGGAATTGTTTGGATCACTCACTGACAGTGGACAGGAACTTCTCATTTGCTGTTAGTGGTGGGTCTGTAGCAGGCCTCCATGGTACTCATCCAATCATGGGCCACTTCAGCTGCTCTCCTCTATGTAAATGAGATCATGTCAGTGGCCCTATGGTGCACCTGATCATATGTCCTGCTGTGGCCACTTACTGCATTCTTATGAACAACTATCTGCTGCCAAGTTTGCATTCTGCCCAACATATCTCCACATCCCCTCTCAAGTAGAAAGGCACCACATCACCTAAAAGCTTACACAATGACCTGATTTTCAGGACCACTGAAGGAGGGTTTTCAGGGATTGAGATACCTGAGTGCCATAGTCCTAGTTGATCTAAAACACAACAGAAGGATAATACACATAAGTATCACATAACTAAAACATTCCCTTTTCCAGATAAAACAGAAAAGATAGCATTTCACTTCTACCCATGGGAGAAAAGTAAAATAGTCAAGATATTTGAAATATGAACAACAGAGATTATGTGGTTGTACCATATTACATCCATACACAAAGCAAGGCTGGATGCAAAACAAGGAGAATAACAATAGCAGCATATGCTTGTTTGTGCCAAAACAGAAATGTCTTTGTTCCCCACCCCCAGAAAAACAGGCAAATAATACAAACCGTCTGTGAAATGCTTAAAGTGATATCAAAGGAATTGTCCAAGAAACATGTCTACAGATTTAACACAGAACATTGCATTTTATGCTATTGCCAATCATGCATACCTGTGAAATGCCCTGATAAACATGCCATGCCATCAGTACACATGTAAATAATGCATACAGATAAAAGTAGCATTTGCTAACTGAAATTGTATATGATATTGAACAGATTTTTCTTAATTACATTTCAGAATATGCTGTATATAGCTGAAAAATGCAAGCATACCTTCTCAAGGTCTGTAGTCTTCTATGCAGATATACCCCAATGTAATAGCCTTTTTTGTGGTCTCCACATAAAATGTCCTCACCTTCAGGTTCCTTAGCTACACAGTTGCCTTTTTATGGTGTATATTTAGGGCTGTGAGCAATGTGAAGATGCAAATGAGGTGTGAACTAATTAGAATTGCTGAATCCAAGATACTTGGGTCTATGTAGCAGATGTAAATATAGTGCAGGCACTCCCTCAGTGTTTGATGCTAATGGATTACAACTCTAAATGATTACTGGTAGGGAGAAAGAAAACACAACAGCAGTGCAGACCTGCCTCCAATGGGTGTGTCAGGTTTGACTTACAAAGTGTAGAAGTAATTTTATCGAGGTGGGAAATGTAAATAAGCAGTACTCAGTTCACAGGTTCTGTTCATTAACATTCACCCTCCCCTTCGCTTGTTGGCAACTGTATATTTTTGCCATTTAATATCCTCACGCATTTTAAGGACAATTATATAGAATGCCTTACACACTGTATGACTCAGTCTACTGGTCAGATAAAACAGGAATTTGCAACAAATGCAGGGAGGTAAGACAGAGCTACATTTTTGCAAGCAAGAGTCATAAATGGTAGTGTGATTACACAGTGTACTACATCTGAAATTAATACATGTACAAAAAACTGTCATATGGTTTGTTAGTACTGTGGATGATTTTTCAGTTCCTTGGATGCAGAATGATTTTAGTTCCCTGCTGCAAAGCTGTTTGTGTGGCAAAGATGGATAAGGCACACTTACTATGTTCTGAAGATTCACTGGCATGAGAGTTCAAATCCATACCTATGTAAAAATATTTCATGTGTACTAACAAACATTTTGTAGTGTTTATTTCATGTGTACTAACAAACATTTGTAGTGCTTATTTCATAGATTGCTTTTCTTCATTTCAATTACTTTTCCCTTTGATTTATTTATTGATTTCCAGTGTTTGCATGGTATGTGGCTTATTGCAAATAAGGGAAATGAAGAAAATACATTTCAGGTTTCTCTGTTAGCAGTGAGCAAACCAGGACTAGTGGCCCACACAGGAAGCAGAGAGAACACCTGCAGACAGGGCCCCTGTAATAGTGTAAAGGTCAAAAAGGATACATTGTTGCAATTTTTTTTCCATCATGTAACACCGCTAAGCGACATTGTGCAGCAACTAGCAAGGTTCCCCATCACCTGCAGTCATTGAACACCAGCAGACAGGATGCAGAAAGTCAATAATTGAAAATGGATACTTTCAAATAATTCTGTTGGGCAACATGCAAACATGCTAAGTGGCATTGTCCCTGGCTCTAGTAAAGGGTGTGCAACCTATTTTTACTATTGAGTTAAAACAGTTTATAGCAATGAAATGAAAAATATACAACTGTTATTTCAACATTCTTGTGGTAAGATGTGTAACTGTAGGGCTGACATAAACATGGTCCTGGGTTATAATATAGGAAATTCCACACATTTTTAATGTTGTTCCATTTCCTTTATATTCACTCTCACTTATAACACTTTAAATAGCAGTGCTGATATGGATTATATGTATGAAGGATAACACACCCTTATTGGGTTTTCAGATGTATGACTGAGGGGATACTGTCTACTATGCTGCTATAAGTATAATTCTGCTATCCTAACTTGGATGCCCTTCACAATTAATTAAGACGCATACACAACTATATCTATATACAAGAACCTTCTTAGGTCATGCAAATAAATATGTAAGACCATAAACTGTCACCTGTATTTATGAATGATTCCTTACTATATGTGAGCTACACGTCATCTGTGGTGAAGATGAAAAATCACCACTGTGGAAGAAAATGTTTTATCCCTTATGCACAGGTTTGAATCCCACACTTTAAAAATGAATTTTATCTGTGTATAAAGCCAAAAAACAAATGTGTCCGGTTGTGTTGAAGTCAGGTATTGCCAGCTATGCCAGGAGAGGTAGGGCAGCGGATGTGTGATATATGCCAGCATATATCACACATCCACTGCCCTACCGCTATGCTAGGAGAGGTAGGGCAGTGGATGTGTGATATATGCCAGCATAACTCAAAGTCAAAAGTAATTTTATTGGCATTTAGATCTACACAAGTGTAGATTCCATGCAATCAGCTCATCATGGGAGAAACAAAAAAGAAATCATATACATAGAAATACATAATTTAAAACAACATATACTAATACTACCACCATTTTATAAATCAACTGTACACTTAGGTATATAGCTACATATATTCCTAGAAACACATGCTTGTTAATATACTAAAAATATGCATCTAGCAGCAAAGTTCAGGTAATAGCATTGCACAAGATCCATGTACAATATTATGGGTGAACAAACACATAGCAGTAGCAGGTGAAAAACAAAATATTGCACCTGGGTTAGTAGTATAAATTCTAATGGTTGGCTGGGTTTAATAAATAATACATAAAATAATATTGCACAGTGAATGGGAAGTCCCAACTTTCTGACCAATCAGTGATCAGACCTAATGTTGGAATTAAGAATTCTGATCACCTTCAGATAAAAGCTGTCTTTGAATTTACTGGTCCTGCATTGAATACTGCAGTATCTTTTACTCGACGGCAGGCTCATAAACAGACTGTTTTCCCTCGATGAGTTGCATCATTTAGTATTTTTATGCCTTGCTTTAGGCTCCTTAATGTATAAAGATCCTGGATTGTGGGCAGACTAATACCAGTTATCCTCTCAGCAACTCTCACCACTTTCTGCAGTGATTTCTTATTTGCAACAGAACAGCTCCCATACCATACCAAAAAATTGTATATTAGGATGCTTTCAATTGCATTTCTGTAGAAGGGTGAAAGTGCTGACAATGGTAGTTTCACCTTTCTGAGTCTTCTCAAAAAGTGGAGACATTGGTGTGCTTTTTTCACTGTGTGACAATTGTTCCCTGACCAAGAGAGATCATCAGAGATATCAACTCTGAGAAAATTGGTACTACATGCCCTTTCCACCATCTCACCTTTTATCAGGAGTTTGTGGTGTTTGCCTCTTCCTCTAGACTACTATGATCTCCTTTGTTTTACTTACATTTAGGTCAAGGTTGGTTCTTTCACACCAGAAAAACAGTCCCTTAACCTGTTCTCTGTATGCATTCCTATCCTACCTCCTGATGAGACCCGTGACTGTGGTGTCATCAGCAAACTTGATGATATGATTTGTACTGAAGTTTGCTGTGCAGTCATGGGTTAGGATAGTAAACAATAGGGAGCTGAGAATGCAACCCTCAGGAACACCTGTGTTGAGTGTTAACCTCTTAAGGTATTCTTGCCCACACAGACATTCTGTGGCCTGTTAATCAAAAAGTCCAGGATCCAATTGCAGAAGTGTTTGCTGATGCCCAGATGTACTAGCTTATTGTTCAATTGTATATGGACAACTGTGTTAAATACTGAGCTAAAGTCGATGAATAACATTCTCATACAGCTGTCCTTGCTCTCCAGATGCTCAAGAACAAGATGCAATGTGACCACTATTGCATCAGCAGTGGATCTGTTTTCTCTGTAAGAAAACTGCAGTGGATCAAAAGTTGACCGTAGTTCTGCTGACAGGTATTTCCTCAATGGCCTCTCAAAACATTTCATAACTGTGGATGTTAATGCAATAGGCATGAAGTCATTCAAGCTGGAGGGTGAGGCTTTTTTGGGTAGAGGGATGATATTTGTTACTTTGTAACTACCTGGCATTTTATAAAGACTCGTGCATGTGTCATTAGTATATCAAACTGATTTGTGCAGGTGTTTGTGTTGAAAATGTATTTGTAAAGCTGCTTGTGTTAAAAAATGTACCAACAGTGGGTCCTTCTAGACAGAAAAGAAATGCACTGCATGTCAAACTGTATTGTAACTGTTGAAATGAATATATTGTAACAGAAGATACTGGAAGAGAAAAGGATAATCTCAGTCCAGCTGACTTTGAAAAGTAGTTTGAAATTAAATTACCTGGTTTAGGCCATAAAGATTGTATCTTACAGTTATGATTGCAGCCAGACAGAAAATGTCTGTGAAAACCAGAGCTAGGATTCCTACTGCATTGTCTTATGGGTGAACTAATTGCTACTGTGGAAGGGTGGACGTTTCTGAAATGGTTTTATAGCTTCCAGATGCTATAACACATCGTAGCAAAGTTCTATGTGTGTGTATGGTAACATATATGTGCTAGATTTTGGTTCAGTTTCTAGTAAAGGGGGTAGTGTGGAAACTAGAAGTCATGTGACAGATGTATGTGATGTCATTCTGTAATCCAGCAATGAAATGTTGGTTTAATACTAGATGAGACAGAAGTCTCGGGGCAGTCTGTTTTTGAAACCTGACAAAGAAGGACCACTCACCTACATCATCTTGCCTTGCCCTAGTTAGTGAATTGAAGACAATAAGTCTTTAGATCAGTCAGGAAAATATAATGAAATTAGTTAAGTATTGTTTTTCTGTATCTGCCTGAATCTTTCAATTGGTGTTATTTTTAGTATTTCCTGTGGCTGAAACTCTGGTGTTTATTGTAAACAGATATTTATTATTTTCATGTTCTTTTATTATTTATTATTAAATATATTCAAACTTTAAATTTTGCTTGGTCTTTTAGAGAATATTTGAGCCTTTGATAGTGCTTATATTTATTTGTTGACAATGTGGCCACTTCTGAAAGCCTTGCTGCATTGATCAAACACTACCATTTGCACTTCTATTAATTTTACTCAGTATAATTGGGTACACGAGCTTTAGAGAAGATGGCTTTGGAGTGTTCTGGTCACAGTATCTACATTATAGTCTGGGCAGAGGGGACTTAGCTGATAAATTTGTGTCAGCCTTTTCCAGGCATGTGTGTGCACGCGCATGTGTGTGTGTGTGTGTGTGTGTGTGTGTGTGTGTGTGTGTGTGTGTGTGTGTGTGTGTGTGTGTGTGTGTGTGTATGTGAAAATCAAATCTCAAAGAGCATGTGTGTGTGTGTGTGTGTGTGTGTGTGTGTGTGTGTGTGTGTGTGTGTGTGTGTGTGTGTGTGTGTGTGTCAGCTTGTCAGCTGCTTTGAGCAGGGACACAGAGCACTGGTTTCACAGAGAGGATGGTTGAGGACTTGGCTTGAAACACTCTACTGAGGACTCAACTCTACAGCTGTGGTCAGTGTGGAGTCATACTTGGGGCTTGGTGAGAGACAGAGGGAAATCCAGCCCCAGGATGGGAGTGTGTTCCCTGTGTGCTCTTAGGGGAAATTGTATTTGGTGCTGAGAGCTGTATGTGGAACTACTGTATGCATCTATTTTTGTTCCAAGTGAACATCCCTCACCAGTGTCCATGGTGAGGATTGAGAATCCTTGATCACTGACCCAGAGGAGGGATGTCACACATGTCATGACATTTAAGCCCCAAGTGCATGTCTGCAAACTTCACTCACCTAACAGTTACCTTCCAATTTTATATATTTCCACACTACAACAGCAAACACCCCTCAAACTAAGGCCAAGTGTCAGACTAACTCTCCAGTTTAAAAATAAATATTCCAACCTGCTTGGTACTGCTGCTCTCTGCTTAAATCGCACAAATGTGGTTGGCATCAATATTTGGGTATGGGGACTACCAGTAAATGTGATAACAGGAACTGGTGGGAAATCATTAGCTGCCATTGATCTAGTTCAGGTAATACACATGTCTGTAGTTAGAGGTCAAGGTGTCCAGTTTAGGGCACAGAGATGGGTGTGCAGGAGTCCAGGATATTTACTGGACTTCTAGCAAAGTGCTACAGACAAAGGCTTCTGCAGGGGGACTACTCTGGCTCCAAGTATAAGTCTAAGGCTTGGAGTAGTTTGGCTCAGACTGTATCCATTGCAACTGGCATCCCACTAATTGGACAATAGTGTTGGCATCATTTTAATGACTTATAGAGGTACAAAAGGGATACCCTCAACCAGTGGTTGACTGAATTTCAAACTGCTGACATCCCACAGCTGTGTAAGTATGAAAATAAGAGAATATTTGTAATGCAAAGAAAGCTAAATATATGCAAGACTGGTATGCATAATGCTCTTCTGTTCTTTTCTGTTCTTCCACAGCTAATTGCAAAATAGAATTTAATAGATGAGCTCATGCTGATCAAATGGAGAGACTGAAGGAAGAAAGTGGTATGCATGCAGCACAAGAAAATAATTACTGTAGCTTTAAAAGTTAAAGATAGATTTTGGAGGTTTTTTAATGCAGTTATTGCAAACTGAGTATGTATATCCTAACTGTAAAAGCAAATATGCATGCATTAGTCTGTAGCACAAGTTTAGGAGTCAAGTATAAGACTGTAGTCACAGGTCGTGGGTTCAACTACTATTACTGATAACTATACAACACTGCATTTCTTTAATAATGTTACATACAATTAAATTCTATACAAGTGGCATGAATGCCCTGCTGTTAACTGTAATCTGCATAATTGGACTAAGCATATTAAATAGATGCACATTTCAAGGATTACTTTCATCAATCTATAGTTACAGTGCGTAGCTGTTAGGACATATACTTAAATGTAATACTTCAGATAAAATAGTTATATAATTGTGTTAATATATTGTATGTCAGCTATGATGGTACTAATTTTCTTCCATCTATAACAAATCATTAAATGCTTCAGAACACAGTGAGGTAGGCCAGCCTCAGTGGATCAGCCTGCCCCCTCTCCTCTGGCTCCACCACTGATGTTTGGCATAAGTGGGACCCAATCTGTCAGCACTGCCTCTGCTGCCCCTGCACTACCTGTTCCCTCATGTAGTACTGCCCTGGCAGCTGGTGCTGTGATACCATCCAGCAGGCTGGCGAATGTGGGGATTTCATCACCCACCAGGAGATACAATGGCTTGTGCATAGGGTTGTGCATCACACCAATGGTGTACACCTTCACTGGATGGAGCGGATGCTCTCTCTCATGGTCCATATGGGAGAAGATGTCAAGCATTTGTGCTGTCAGCAGAGTAAGGGGACAGTGATGACAGTCCAGTGGGTGAGGACTCGATTCTCATTGTGTCCTTGCTTGATGGGCATGAGACTTTGTTGTCTCCTCCCTCACCCCAATCATGGTGTCCCCCAACCTTTTGTGTCCTTCACTTTCTCTGCATCTTGTCTTGTTTGTTTGCATTTGCTTCCTCACCTACCCAACTTACCTGACCCAGAAATACCATCATCCCTTAGCCAGCATTTCTCTCTTACCAAATTAAAAAAATGGGTACCTGTCCTACAAAACAATATCGTCCCATACTTAACTCTCCATTTTGCACACATGTCTTCTTGACACACTCGATTCAGTCCATTTGGCTATACAACATGATTACATTGTTGCCACTTCTCTTTCTGGAGGTGACAGTACAAATTCAGCTAATATTCTGCACAAATTTTCAGTTTTCACTGTTGAAGAAATGGATAGCTATGGTTATTTCCTATCTCCCTCTTGCACATTATTGTAGCATTTTCCCTTTTTCTTCCCCTGTTTGCTCCCCATTTTACCCCCCTCCTATCTACACCATTTTAACACCTATAATCTGGTCAAAAAATAGACTCACACACAACACACACAAGTACCAGAAAAAGCAATGGATCCCTTCACTTTTTGGTATCTATGTTTGCATGGAGTTTGGCATCTCACACCAATGCCAAGCAATGGTGAGTGACTCTAAAATGTTGCAGTTACCTTCTTGTAATGCCTCTTAACCCCACTTCCCTACATCAAGACACATAATAGCACATGCTGAATGTACTGCAAAGAATAATGTGATTGCATTAGCACTGTTTATTTAAAAATATCACATACACCTGGATTTGAATCCAGTATTATTTGGCTCATAAAGAAATGCATCAATACATTTACACCTGCTGCCACAGAGTCAGCTAACCAGCAGGTGTGTTTCATACACTCAGTACTAACTCTTGGATTTTTAGCAATGTGGCTCACATTTGTGAACTGCTTAGCTATGTGCAAACAGGGAAAGTAATGGCAATGTGTAGTTGTCATGTGCAAACACTTTGCCAACCATCATGCAAACCTGCTACTCACCACGACTCTAAGCAAAGTCACTGTTAGCATGCATTAGTACTGTTTACTATTCATTTACTCTTCAAGCCATGAAACTACTTATGGAAACATAACAAACTCAAGGCCCTTTTGAACAATATATCACATATTTATAATGCAACCAGGACTGGAAATATCTTCACAGTTGAACATGCCTGCATGTCCTTCAACTGACCCTGGGAACTATCAACCCATAAGCTTAAACAGCCTTATCCCCATGGCTATGGAAAGAATCATCATGGACCTTATCCACAAGGACGTAGGCGACCTTCAAACTCTTGACCTGACCCACTTTGATTTCATCAAGGGGAGATCTTGCTTATTAAACCTAGTGGACTTCTTTGAGAATGTCACCAAAGCCCTGGATGAGAGAAAGAAAACAGCACATACCACTTATCTTGATTTAGCCAAGGCCTTTGACACAATCCCCCATTCAGGTATCATAGAGAAACCCTCCCATCTCGGGATTGCAATATTAGATATGTAGCCAACTTATTCACTGACAAAATGCACACTGTCAAAGTTGGTGAGTCTACTTCCACCAGTATACCAGTCACCCATGGAGTACCACAAGGATCTGTACTGGGTTCTCTATTGTTTGGAAACTATTTCTCTGAAGTCCAAGTGAAGGTAGATGGCCTGTGGCTTACCAAGTTTGCAGATAACTGTAAACTGGGAGCAATCATATAGAGTCCCCCAGCAATGTTAACATATTACAGAAAGGGCTGAAATGAAAAATGATTGCTGCGAAACACATGGACTGAAACTTAATGCAAAAAATGCCTCATTGTCTCCTTTGGGAAAGAAGCAGCCCCTGCTAATTTTGATATAGATAGCCCTCCTTTCAGCTCAAACTCAGTGGTGCAAGACTTGGGAACACAGGTTGACAGCAATCTAAAATTCCATCACCATGTGTCCATAGTGGTAAGAAAAGCATTCTACATTGTGGACATCATAAATAAGGGCATCACATCCAAGACCAGGAAGGTCATAGCTCCCCTGTACTCTGCCCTAATCAGATCATACAGGCTGCTGAGAAGCGAGCTGTGCCTGGCCTACAGAGCAGTCTCAGACCCAGCTCTAATGAAAATGCTGGACATCCACAAATCAAATGATACTAGAAGAACTTGCTCCAGGGATCTTAAACTAGCCTGTGACATAAACAGAACATGCTGCAAATACAGATATATCTCTCAGCGATTGTTGCTCCTTTGGAATAGGCTCCCACTCCATGTGAAACAGAGTTTCTAAATGACCCTATTCAAATGCAACCTTGACAACATGATGGGTGACTGTAAATTCACCCCAGGGGTGGCATCTATGTCCCTCATGGACAAGGGCAGTCAATGCTCATCACAAAATCTGTGTGCTAACAATGACCATCTAACTATGGTCAATAAGGATACTCAGATTTATATATGGCTAGGATTGTGTAGGCCCTATGGCCATTAGTCTACTAACCTCCTATGAACCTATGAACCTATACAGGTCTCCCAACATCTTCTCTCCAACATTCACTTTGATGTCATCCACTATAACTTGTTCTGCAGCCTTATAAAAGTCAGACTTGTGCTGTGATGCTTGCATAACATACTGAGCTCTGTAGTCTGTGTACTTAGGTAGTGTCTTCTGTTTACACTGCATTCAGCTGTGTGTATGTGTGTGTGTGTGTGTGTGTGTGTGTGTGTGTGTGTGTGTGTGTGTGTGTGTGTGTGTGTGTGTGTGTGTGTGTGTCTATCTAATCAGAAGAGCATACATTTGTATCCTACAGTTACTGCTCCAATCCCATAATCCAATGGAATGACAGTATTTTGACACTTGCACATGCCTGCACATCCATTTCATGCAGGCCTCCCAACATATTCTCTTCAATATTCACTGCTGATGCCATCCATTAAATGTTGTCCTGCAGCCTTGAAAAAGTCTGTGTAACTTGCATAACATATGAAGTTCTACAGTCTGTGTACTTAGATAGGTAGGGGGTTCTGTTCTCACTGCAGTCAACTGTGTGTTTGTGTGTGTGTGTGTGTGTGTGTGTGTGTGTGTGTGTGTGTGTGTGTGTGTGTGTGTGTGTGTGTGTGTGTGTGTGTGTGTGTGTGTGTGTCTATCTAGCCAGAAGACCATATGTGTGTATCCTACAGTTACCACTCCAATCCCATGGATTGATAGTATTTTCATACTTGCATATGCCTACACATTCATTTCATGCAGGCCTCCCAACATCTTTTCTCCAATATCCACTGCTGATATCATCCACTATAAGTTGTCCTGCAGGCTTGTAAATGTCAGACGTCTGCTGTGGCAGTTGTGTAACATACTGAGTTCTATAGTCTGTGTACCTTAGATAGGTAAGGGGTTCTGTTGTCACTGCAGTCAACTGTGGGTATGGGTGGAGGTGTGTCTATCTAGCCAGAAGAGAATAAGTGTGTATCCTATAGTTACCACTCCAATCCCATGGATTGACATTATTTTGACACTTGCACATGTTTGCACATCCATTTCATGCAGGCCTCCCAACATCTTCTCTCCAGTATTCACTGCTGATGTCATCCGCTATAAGTTGCCCTGCAGCCTTGAAAAAATCAGACTTGTGTCGTGGCACTTGCATAACGTACTGAGTTCTATAGTCTGTGTAGTTAGATAGATAGGGGGTTATGTTCTTACTGCAGTCAACTGTGTGTGTGTGTGTGTGTGTGTGTGTGTGTGTGTGTGTGTGTGTGTGTGTGTGAGTTTTGCATGAAGACCATATGTGTGTATCCTAAAATTACCACTCCAATCTCATGAATTGATAGGATTTTCAAACTGGAACATCCCTACACATCCTTTTTATGCAGGCCTCTCAGCATCTTCACTCCGACATCCTTTGCTGTTGCCATCCACTATAAGTTGTCCTTCAGCTTTGGAAAAGTCAGACTTGTGCCATGGCACTTGCTTAAATTACTGAGCTTTGTAGTCTGTGTACTTAGAAAAGTAGGGGTTCTGTTCTCACTGCAGTCAACTGGGATGTGTTTGTGCACTTGCTTGACATGAGAGAGTGTCTTTTACATCAGCGTGTGGGACACTCCTATTACCATATTCTCCTCAGCAGACACTGCTGATGTCACCACCTATAAACTGTTATCTGAGGCCCTCCAAGGCATACTTCAGCTGTGGTGCTTGCCTTAAATACAGAGTTCTGTAGTCTGTGTACTTAGACAGGGGTTCTGTTCTTACTGCAGTCACCTGGGGTGTGTGTGATTGTGCACTTACTTGATATTAGAGATAGTCTTTTACACCAGCATGTGGGACACTGCTATTACTATATTCTCCTCAGCAGATACTGTTTATGTCATTACCTATAAACTGTTGTCTGAGACACTCCAAGTCAGACTTAAGCTGTGGTGGTTGTCTTAAATACAGAGCTTGTAGTCTTTGTACTTAGGTAGGTATGGGTTTTGTTCTCACAGCAGTCAACTGGTGATTGTGTTTCTGCACTTGCCTGACATTAAAAATAGCCTTTTACACCAGCATATGGGATACTGCTATTACCATTTTCTTCTCAGCAGACACTGCTATATCTGATTTGTGGATGGGAAATATTCCCACCATGGCAGGGTCAGAGACTGGCCTGGAGGTCAGGCAGAAGTCATGTCATCCTATATGATACAGATTATAGTAACACGGATCTATATTAGAACATCGAAGTTTCATAACTTTGAATGTTCTAATATCGACTCCTATTCAGCAAAAGCTGACAACATCGAACATGCACAACAGCAAATTTTTTCCTAGGGAAAAAATTTTCTGTTCCGAAACACATACACACAACACAAGCACACCAAACAGCAATCCACACACATACACCTAAAATCTTACATCTAACCCTACACTAAACTGTACATACACCACTAACTATCAACTTACCTTAACCCAAACCCTAACCCTAAGGTCCGTCACTATCCCACACTCACCTCACCCATGCCCTAACCCTCACTCACCTAACTCGCCCTAACCCTCACGTCCACATAATCACACACTTACCTGACCCACGCCCTAACTCACCTAACCCACCCTAACCCTCACATCCACACAATCACACACTTACCTGAATCCGACCCGTAACTTTCCACCACAGTGCTGAAAATAGCAAAGCGACAGAACTGGACAACCAAATTCTTTCCCTAGGAAAAAATTTGGTTTTCTGCAGCTTCACTATTTTCAGCATTCGCTGAATAGGGGTCAATATTAGAACATTTGAAGTTGTGAAACTTTGATGTTCTAATATAGACCCCGGTAACATGGCTATCCACATACATTATGGCATGGTTTGTAGGCCCTGTGTTTTCATGGTGAGAAGCCCCTTTGGTCTCTCCAGCTGCTACATATGTCTAGTGAGGGCCATGCAAAAGGGAGAATTACACTATATTAGTGTTTTAATGAAGTTAAAGTACAGCACTGTTATATACTCCTCAGATCTGATTATGATGGAGTGACTTATGATGTGTACAAAATAGGCCTTCACTACCACTGTGGACACTTGGTGGTCAGAATTCAGATTTTTATTTATGTGTGTTCCCATGTCTTGCATCACTGGATTTCATCATGGCAGAAGTATTATCAGTGTTGTAATTAGTAGGGAATTCCACTTTACAGAAGGACAAAATAAAGACACGTTTTTGCATTTATTTGTAGACAATGTAGGTTTGTCTCCGATCATTTGTCTCCTGTAGTATGTTATCATCATTGGTGGACTCAATGATTGTACCCAATAAGCAAGAATCAGTGAATGTGATAATCCAAAGGCCATATACTTTAGTCTTAACTGTCGACAAATACATTCCATCAGTAAAGGACCAAGCACAGATCCCTGTGATATGCCAGTGGTGACAGCTCTACTGGTACAGGTTGATTCACCAAGTTTCACAGTATGTGTTCTGTTGGTGAGCCAATTGGTTACCCATCTAGAGATGTAAGGGTTAATCCACAGCTGAGAGAGTTTCTCAATGATGCCTGCATTGGGGATTGTGTCAAAACCCTAGGCCAGATCAAGATAGGCTGTATGCAGTGTCTTACCTACAGACTGTGGGAAATCATTAACTCCAACTGTGATATTAGTATAATACAGACAGTATCAACACACAGGAAAGATTGCAGGCACAGCCCTGATAACACCTGCAATGAAACAAAAACATGGGGGGATTTGAAATATACAAATCACACCCTATAATCAGACCATCTGGCTAGTGACCTGTGTCCTTTGGTAGATGGTATGTGGAATGTCCACCAGTACTTGGCCACAGTGCTGACAACTCCCTTGTATGTAACACAACAGATGATTATATAAAGGACATCACATCACAGGTCATAATACCTCCATAGCTCACAGCCTTCATCACACCAGAAACTGAGTACAATGCACTCTTCTTCAAGTACCTCCCTACACATCTTCCAGTGATGTGAAACTGAAGTTTACCACCTTTGCCTCAATGAGCTGTGGCACATCTTATTGGCCATACCTAGGTATTATTTTTGTTGCATAAACATTACTGTTTGATGGTTTGGAACCCCCATCAAGTTGTTACACCAGATGCATATGTGATACCTGTTCTGGTGATGCACACAGTACAAACACAGCTGTTTGACAACCTTGATGGCATGGGTAACATGGGTAACATTCATGACAGTGTGGATTGTACTATATATATATATATATATATATATATATATATATATATATATATATATATATATATATATATATATATATATATATATATATATAAATGTGTGTGTGTGTGTGTGTGTGTGTGTGTGTGTGTGTGTGTGTGTGTGTGTGTGTGTGTATGCCATGCGCACCAGTCCAGTAGCCTGTATTGATCATAATGTCACATACAGGTATAGCATGTCCCTCCTAACACCTCCAGCAGATGTTATAGGGTCAGGACAATATGCATGATTACCCTCATAGAGTGCTGACATGTCATAACAGGTGTGCAAATGTGTTTGTGCAGGACCATCTCTGATCACTCAGAATCACATATGTTATGTCAGAGTCATGCAATTACAGTTGGTATTAATCTGATATTGTCCATGGTTGTGTGTTCTTCTTTTAATGTTGTCCATGACCCATTCCCTGTGTCAGACTTATTGGAAACCTCTGCTGAGATTACATACTCATGTTTAGGCAAATCAGCTTACACAGCTTCACAATATGCACCCTACCTCAGTTGTATATAACATCCCTGATAGATGTCTTCTGCATGTTCATGTAGGGATGCTTATCTCACAAAGACGCCTTCTCCATAATTATGTCACCTTGTGTGACAGTCACATAATACACATTTTCACTGTGCAGTCTGCAATGAACCATATTGATATGTTATCGGTGTTGCTACTATAACTGTCTTCCATTGACATGCCCTCATTTGCTGTATATTAGGTTGTTTCACCTGTCCTCTTTCCCTATGTTCATTCCTGCAATTCATCTGTCTGTCCCTATTCAATACAACACACTTTCCCTGAGTGTGTATTTTACATGGCAGTCCATGTACCCTTACAAACTATTTGCACAGCTTCTGTACAGAATGCCTGGAATGGAATTTCACAATACTCTGCACTGTATACACTGTCCTGTACTGTGTTTGAACCACATACATAACTATATGTTAAGCCTTGGTAATCATTGTGGCATTCTGCAAAATTCTGCTAACCTACTGTACTCTGTTAAACAGATCTGCTATCCATGTTGCTTTATGTGGTTTCCTGGCTAGCAATACTGTTGCCAGCTACAAAACTGCACTTATTTATGTTTAAATGCAGTGCACAGCATGAACATGCAATTAGCGTTGCTGCTCACCACACACAAGTGCGTGCACATATAAACTCCATGTCGGCTAAGTGCAAAGCCTACACGGAGTTTATTGAATCTCAGGGTCTATGTATATTTAAAGGCAACAACTGATAGCACTGGCAATCTGTGTTTCTGATGTCAAAAGTTGGGTGATTTGCATACCATTATTATTAGTAAATCTAGACTTATTGATGAGGATTGCACTTGTGCAATTGGAACAACTTGGAGAACTGTTGTTACATGTATTAATGACTGGACTGATGACATAAATAATGTCAGGTAAACAGCAAATAGAACACACATAGAAAGGAAGTGTCTGTTGTTTGTAAAGATCACTCAACCTCTGTGAAACAAGAAAATAACCACTGACAACTTTGGAATTCTGGATACAAGTATTCAACAACCTGAGGATTCAGACTGTATAGAAAGAAATAAAAAAAAAGAAAGAAAGAAAGAAAGAAAGAAAGAAGTTCGCAACAAGTAACAAGGGAGAAAAATAAAATGATAAATATCTGTAAAGCAAAATAAATACTAAAAAGGACACAGCTTTGTTATTTAACACACACATTGAAGGGATTGATATTTTTTGTCAGAAAACCTCCAGTCTACAGAAAAGGGTATAAATTTTCAGTAGAGAAGGTAGAAAAAAAGAAGCAATGGACAGGTGAAAAGGAAGAAATCAAAACTGAACGTGGAAAGACTGAACATTACTGTAAGAAAAAAGAGGAGAAAGACAGATGTTAAAAGCATGTCTCTAGCTGTGGATGTACAAAGCCGGCAATGCAATAAGCAATGAAAAAAGTGAGATTAATAAGATGAATGGTGATGAAGAACATTCCTTTGTAACAATTGACAAAGCAGAAATTATTGAATTAGAAGTTGAAGATTCTTTAGATCTAGTCAGGTAAGATATTCTTGTAACTGGAGATTCGACTACTAGAGAAACTGATACTTAAATTTGCAGAGAAGATAATAAACAATGAATAGTGTTATGCTTGCCATGAGCAAAAAATAGAGGATGTGAAACAGGCCTCTGATGTTTTAATGCAAGGAAGTATGGATCTGTTTTTACTCATGTCGGTATAAATAATCTCATCTGCAAGGACTCTTTGACTGTTAAAAGGGAACTGACAGGCCTCCTAGATAGCATAGTTTGTTCAGGTGTGAAGACATATTTTTCACAAATCACATATAGAAAGGAGAGTCAGGTCTCAATGAATGAAAAGATTTTTTGGCTAAATACCTACATGAAAAAATAAAGTTCTATTTTAAAAAATGGAAATGTATTGAGCATTCACGCCTAATTTTGGGCACACGTTTTCAGGCAGGATGGTGCACACTTGTAAAGAGCAGGAAAGATAATTTTTGCAGCAGATGTTTTGCAATATTTGACAAGCAAAAAGCAGGTTGAAAATTTAATAGTTCACAAATAGCAACATTTGATATATCGCTGATGGTTGCTAATGCTAGGATCATCAATAATAAAGTGTTTTTTTTTAATTGGGAAATCTGCTACATTCCCACAAGAATGATGCAGCTACTGCTTTGAAACACAGTTAAAGACCAATGAATGGAAACTAGTTCTGTCAGGGTATAAATGTTGTTACTGTGATAGACATTCTAACAAAAAATCAGGCAGAGGTATTATGATAGTGATTAAAGATTGTTATGAGACCTGTGATTGATACATGTTTAGTGATAACACCAATACTATAGAAAGACAACCCTGAAACATATAACAATTGTTGGAGTGTATGGACCACCTAAGTCAAGTGTTGATGACCTAGAGGAATTCATACATTTCTCACATGAAACATGCATAGGAGGGAAAAATAATAGTGGCTAGGGACTTAAATTTACTAGAAAAGGTCTAGAATACTACTGATTCAAAACATTCATAAGGAAATTATTTACATTGGATGTTCAGAAACAAAAATCGCTTCATATTTTAAAAACCTACCAGGGAAAGTAATGTACTAGACATTGTTTGTGTTCCTAAATAAATTACTGTTACTTCTTGTTGAGTTTTGCCACCACTGATGTGCAGTGATTATGGGGTTATAAATGTTAATTTCTTGCTAGATAATTCTACCAAGCTGAATTCTAAAACAATAAATAGAAGATTAGTAATACAGTGTATGGAAGCAAAACAGTCACAATGTAAAACTAACTGGAGTGATGTCTTCAGTGGAAAAAACTGCACAAGGAATGAGGAAAGTTTTGAAAGAGAAACTGTTTGAATGCAAAAAAAAAGAAAAAAGAAAAAAGAATAAACAAACATTAACATCAGGATCTAGGTACACAGTGTCAGAAGGATATATTTCCATAAGAGCGAGAAACTTGATTAAGGTGAGAGTCTAAAAATAGTTCAAACTACAACTTTGAAAGCTGAAATAAACAAGCTGGACAAACAAATTAAGCATAGTCTGAGAAAAAGATCAAGAAAAATCTGAAGAAAATTTCTATAAAGATATTGAGTATAAAAGGAAACCATTTTATAGATATATAACATGGAATGAGCAAAAATATACAAATGGATAATCTGTGGATAGTTTCTAAAATGTATTCTCAGACAGAACAGATTATAGATATGTGTACAAAATCATATGCTAAACAGTTTGGCTCCACAAAGGGGGTGATAAGTTGTCCTAGTAACAAGGTAATCTCAGATATTGAAATCAAATTAGATTATATTGAAAAAGAACTATGCAAACTGGATAGAAACAAATCACAGGGTGGAGATGGAATTAGTAATAATGACCTGATAAGACTTCAGCAAGAACTTACAAACCAGAGAAACCAGAGGGGCAGGAAGCATCTTATCAGTTGCCATATGAAGGTACTTCAGTAGGAAACCAGTAAAAAAGTTGAGTTGGAGTTGCACAGCAAGGGAAGGAACAGAAAACTGTTGCACCTCTGATGTAGTCAATGTTGTGGAGTAATAGGCCAGTGAGCTCTCACATGACAGAGCAACAGATGACACAGGATGAAGCTGAAGAGAATATGTAACAGGAAGATGTTCTGGAACTTTCTGTAGAATGTCCACAGGAAACAGAGAACAAATAATGTGCCCTTAATTTGGAAGAAAATTATCTAAAGGAAGAGTTGCCTGATTTGATAGAGATGGATAGACATATTAAGATCAATGAAAGAATAGATTACAGAAAGTCAGTAAGGCCCAAAATGTTAGAAGTTTGAGAAAACAAATGAACACAGTAATAAAGATTGTTCATAGAAATTGATGTGGTATAACAAAACTAAATAGGATATATTATTGTGGAGATAAATTAATAACAGATAAAATCTTAACACAAAAACATGGGGCAGTAATGGAAAGGAAGGAAGGGAAGAAATCAATTGCCATCATGGAACTATGGAATAGATAAAACTATAAAGCAATTAAGACAAGAATCGCCATTGTTAGAAGACTATAGAATGGGGAAGAGATAAACAAAAATACTTAGAAAGATAGACGTGATACAAGCAATGTGCAGTATCAGGAGAGATCAGGATATATTGTATACTATTACAAATAATAAACTAAAGATATCAGCACATGCAGAAAAAACTTAAAATATATGCAGATAAATATAAAGGAAAAGTACAAAATAAGCAATTATTGCTGACCCATAAAAGTTTTATAGAGAACTGGGAAACAAGGCAAAAGAAATAGAAGTGCCACCATAAAAAGAAGAAATAGACTCATTTTGGAGAAATACCTATGAATATCCTGTGAAACATTATAAAGATGCTGCATAGATAGCTGGACAGATAAACTCAACAATGTTTCCCCTTTGATGCTGCCATAGCACATTAGCATAGCCCTCATCCTTAGTACTTTCCCGGTTATAGAAATACTGCTAGTGAACTGTAATTTATTAAACCACCAGAAAATAAAAATGCCATAAATATCCATCCAGTGAGCTCCTCACTGATTGATCCTGAAAGGCCCCATTTGTTATAACAGTCTTCAATTTAGCATTATGGACAGTTGGACTACCCTTATTTCTCCTTCCAACTTTCTTGACTTGAGTTTCTTGAAGCAGTGTAGCAATTGCCTCATGTACAGCGACAACCCTTTACTAATAACTCACTCTAGTACAGAGTGTGAGAGATGTACCTACACCAAGAATGTTGAATCCATGCTCTCTCACACTCAAAACAGTAACACTGAAGAGGTTTTCAACCCATCCACCACTACTCATGCACATAGTACCACTACTCATACACACAGTATGCATCAAACACTAAAATCAATATACGCAGAAGTTCTCTCAAAAAAACTACCAAATCACAACTAAAAACTACTACAGAGTTCTCACAGCACCCATGACACATAGTAACACCAGCATCTCACCTACCAAGGCCATAAGGAATAACACTCATAAACCAAATTTACTTGTCATTAGACTCAATAGTGAGACACATAGAAGTCCCACTCTCCAACTTGGTCAAGAAGAAAGTCAGCTGCCTGTCCAGTGCCACGATTCATCAGATCATGCATGTACTTGGGTCTCTTAGCAACAAGTACCATTATGACTCTGTCATAGTTCATGTTGGAGTGAATGACCTGAGATGTACCTCACTGGACTATATGAAGACAGACATGGTTGAGCTCTCTGAGTACTTGTCCCAGGCAGGTATGTCCTTAGCCTTGACCAGCATACTATTGTCACCTAGAAAGATGTCACAGTATAAGCAAAAACATGATTGATTTCAATAATTGGCTTAGTTTTTGGTGACATTCAAATGGGATTCAGTTCCTGTCAGCCTGGGAAGCCATGGCCGACAAACCTAGCTGCTTTGCCAGAAACAGTTTGCACCTGCCACCTCTAGACTTTTGGCTGCTGGCAAAGGCTCTTGCCTCATGCATAGTACCTTTTTTATTCAAGGTCTCAGAAACAAACTTACCAACATGAAATTTGCCAATCATAACAAAATAAGGGTCATGCTGCTATATGCTAGGAGCCTAAACCAAAAACTGCACACCCTAGAAGCACATCTATCACTGGAAAATGTAGATGTCTGTGCAGTCACAGAAACCTTGTTCAGGACCACAGAGAGTACCCTTGTCTTGCAAGGCTACAATGCCTTCCACACCTTCAGAGTGCAAAACAAACATGTGAGAATCAAAGGCGACAGTGTTTCTATCAATATTAGAGATAAATTCACTTCCCATGTACTTCAAGTTCAGATTACAGTAGGTAAGACCCCCATTCAAGTCATAGCCAGTTATAGCTCCCGCTCCATGGGTCATGACATCCATGAAGCCTATTTCATCAAATTGGAGACAATCCAAATCTTACCAACCACTCTAGTTATGGGGGGTTTCAATTATCCCACCATCAACTGGAAAACTTACGCTAGCCTGAACTTGCTAACACAAAAGCTCCTTGACTTTGTTAACCCAAATGCCCTGGAAAAAATCGTTCATACCCCAACAAGAAGAACAAACATATTAAATTTGTTCCTTACTAACATGTCTAACAGATGTACAGCCACAACTGTCAGACCCTCAGTTAAATCTGACCACAAATCAGTCACCTTCAAGCTGGCCCTAACACCATAACTCACAAAGGGCAAAGCAGAATAAAAAACTTCACCAAGGCAAACTATACCCTCCAAGGTGAAGGTATAAATGCATTCTAAGCCCCACCCCCAGTTAGAAGTGGTAACAACACCGAAGTTTACACTAAAGCCCTGTGCAATCACTTGCATAAGTGTATAGACTCAGTTTTATTAGAAAGAATCAAAGCCAGAGCCACAAGTAAGAACATGCCATCATGGTGGACATCCAGTGCCAACAAACTTTATAATAAATGCAAAAAGTTGCTGCCCAAGAAGACAAAGGCAAGGCCTCAACAATGGAAAAGCACCATCATCAGCCTCATCAGGCAAATAAAACAATGTGTCCAATTCTCAAAGGGCTGCTTTGAGAAAAACTTAGCAAGCATAGCCAAAGAAACCATGTTTCCTTTTACAGCTATGCACATAGCCTAAAAGATAGGACCCAAGCATGTAAGGAACTAGTGACCAACGGTATCACACAAACTGACCCCACAGAGATAGCAAACCTGTTAGTGAATAGGTTTGGTGAAAATTTCACTCCCTTATCCCCTACAAACTTATCATAAACCCGTCCCCCATACTCTACTCACCTTGCATATCTGAAGAGTGCATCGCATCACAATTAAGTACCTTTTTCAATCATAGCCTAACCGCAGGCTTTGTTCCTGAGGAATGGAGAATAGGAACAGTTGTTCATCTCCACAAAGGTGACCTAGCAACAGACCCAGGGAATTACAGACCCATAAGACTGACCAGCATCTGTAAAGCCATTGACCGTATCACTATGGGCCTCATAAATAAAGACACAGGAGAACTCCAAACCTTGGATCCTACTTTGTCAAAGGCAGATCCTGCCTGTTGAAGCTGGTGGATTTCTTCAAAAATGTGACCAGAGCCATTGACAAAGGCAAATCTGTGCACACAACATACCTCGACTTGGCAATGACTTTTGACACAATTCCACACTTAGGCATTATCAATAAATGTAGCAAACTGAATGTAAACTCCTTTGTTGTAAGATGGGTTGCCAACTGACTCACAAACCAGACCAACACTATCAAAGTGGGAGACTCCACATCAACCAGCAGACCTGTCATCAGCAAGGTGCCACAGGGGTCAGTGGTGGGCCCCCTACTGTTTGGTATTAACTTCTTAGAATTTCAGGTGAAAATGATTGAACCCCCAAATGATGTCTGCATACTCCAAGAGGGTCTTATGCACACCAATGACTGGTGTCTTACTCATAGTCTCAAACTAAATGCAAAGAAGTACATCATCATTCCCTTTGGCACAAACAATGTCCCTTCAAACTATCAGATCAACAACAATAACCTAAGTACCCATGAAGTGGTAAAGGATCTGGGATCACAAGTTGATTGCGACCTTAACTCCGATCACCATGTGTCTACTTTAGTAAGGAAGCCTTTCTATGTAGCACACTTGATTAATAAAGGGATCACCTCGAGAACAAGAAAAGTTATAACCCCTCTATACTCCACACTAATCCAGCCCATAATTGTATATAATGTCCCATTCGTTCAAAGCACCTATGGAGAAAACTCAGAGGTTTGTAGCAAAGAAGATCAAGGGACTCTAGCACATGCCTTACACAGACCGATTAAAGTCCCTTTCACTATACTCTGTATTGTATAGAAATCTTAGGGCAGACTTATGCCTGGCTTACAGAGCAATCTCAGACTCAAACCTAATAAACTTGCTGCATATCTATAAATCAAATGGGACTAGGGCTACCCAGGTACCTAAATATATCCTGTGGCTGTGACTTAATTAGGACATGCTGGAGGGACAGATTTGTTTACCAGCAACTGCCACATCTTAGAAATAGGCTACCAATTCATGTGAAACAGAGCACCTCTATGATACTTTTGAAGGGGAACCTGGATGAGTGGATGGGGCACTGTAAATTCTTACCAGGGATAGCGCCCACAACCCTCCTGGACATGAGCAGTTATTAATAAATGCAATTGTGGGTATTGACTAGGATTTCTATGGCATTACATTGGGATGAATCGACTAGGCTTGACATTACATCTGGGTCAATACCCCAGTAATCTTCTGTGATCCTAAGTAAAAGAAAGAGTAAAACATTTCAAATGTACAAGATATGAAATAGGATGAAGTAATGCCCAGAAAAACTGAAACAAAATTAAAAAACTCCTAAATGGAAAATCCCAGGCCCAGAGCAGTACCTAACTTCTGGCTAAAAGTATTAATATCTTTACATGAAGATTTAGCCCTGAGTAAGAACTATTTATATGCACACCCTGAACAGATGCCAACCTGGTAAACAACAGGAACAATTATACTCTTCCTTAAGAGTGAACCTGCAAGCTATCCTAAAAACTATAGACCAATAACTTGGCTTCAGATGATGTATGAACTGTGCACTGGAATTGATGCTGGTAGAGTTTATAGTTATTTAGGAAAAAAACTCAATCAGGGCAATAGAACAAAGGGCTAACAAAAGAAAGTCATATGGAGAAAAGATAATTTATTGTTAAATAAAGTCATAATGAATTGTAAAAAGGGGGAAGAATCTACCTATGGCATGGATAGACTGCAAAAAAGCATTTGACAGCATCCCACATTCATGGATAAAAGTGTTTACAAACATATAAGGTACACCCTACATTCATTGATTACATTACATTGACCATGAAACAGTGACAAACCAATATGCAGCTAAGACATGATAAAGGGCAAGTTAATATGCCAGGGATAAACATTCAAGGGGGATATTTCAGGGTGACACTTTCTCACCACTGCTCTTTTGTCTTGCCCTTTAACCATTAAGCTGTCTATTTAACAGACTAGATAATGTTTACAATCTGGCTCCCAGAAAAAAACGTGTAAAGATTTCTCATCTTCTTTTTCTGGATGATTTAAAACTGTATAGTTCATCAGATGAGGAACTGAAAGCATAACTGCAAGTGGTCAAAACTTTCTCAGATGATATAAGAATGTCATTTGGTATTAATAAATTTGCAAAAGCAACCTATAAAGTGGGAAAGCTGCAGCACCAATAAAACATCAGTCCAGGACATGAATGTAATATAAAGGAACTTGAGCAGGAGGGAGTGCATACATATTCTGGAAATGATGAAGGATCAACAATAAAACATGAAAAAAATGTGAACAGAACTTAGTAAGGAATATTTTAGAAGACTAAAATTAATACTGAAAACAGCCCTGACACCTAGTAAAAAAGTCCAAGCTATAAACCAATTTGTTCTTGACTGGCCCCAAAATGTACTGTATCTGTTGGACAGGAATACAAGAAACAGCAAAACCTATTGTGTAGCTCCACAGAGTCATATTGAATTCATGCTTCTAAAATGCAAAACTTTAGATCCAGATCATTTGAACAGCTGAGTTTATAAACTAAATCACAAAAAATAAAAAGACTGTTAAGCACTTTCATCCCTCAGCACACCTAAGGGGACTTCATCAGAACAGCCATTACACTTCAGAACATTCCTTTTATACAGAATCAATTAACTGATTGTTACACCCATAACAACATTTAAGGTGACCAGTGCTATTTACAAGAAACTTCACACACAAATTTAAATGCACACGTGTGATCCATCCCAGAATATATGTCAGTTACACAAGCTACAGATTGAACCCTGTGTTCTGCTTAATTGTAACAAAAAAAATGTACGCTTGTTCCTGCCTTTCCTGTAACTAGTCTAGTCCAGATACAGATTTGCTATATCCAGGACTGTTTGCAAGCTCCTGAGACCCCAAGCCTTTCTGTGTTGGAGGGAAGCCTGCTAGCTTATCAGTGGGAGTGGTTAGCACTAGGTAACCTATCTACCACATAAGGAGTGGTTCTGGCCCAGAAATTGTAGTTATTGGCCATTTGGGCAGTTTTTCCATCTCTCTCAACTTTCTGATTTAAAAGCCCGCATTTGCTCTTGTTTCTTTCCTGTAACTAGTCTAGTTCAGATACAGATTCTTAGTTTTTGCACTTGAATTTGCTTATTCGTGCTCAGCACTTGTTCAGAACTTGTTATAAGCACTAAATAAGCTACAAATTACTATAGCACTCAACCTTCCTCATCACCTAGAGGAAAACAGCTTTTGTACTTACTTTTCTCACTTGCTTAGAGAAAAACAGATCTTGTACTCACTTTGCTCATTTATCTACAGGAAAATAGTTTTTTATTCAGGCATGTCCAAGGGTCAGCTCCCAGTGTTCTCTCATGTCTATCTGATGAGTCTGGGCATCTTGGGGCAATGTAGCAATTGCCTCATGTACATGGACAACCCTCTCCCCCTACCACCCAACACTACAACCTGTGAGAGATGCACTTATCTAGCTAAACTGGAGATAAAGCTCTCTCCAACCAAGACTGAACTTAACAGTCAAGAGGAGAAGGTAAAGACTTGCACCACACCACACTCATCACATAGTCCCACTAAACCTACACCACCAAAATTCATGCATAGAAACACAAAAACATTCACAGAGGCTCTCAGTAATAATCTGCTCAAGCAACAGAGACCTCCAAAGCAGAAACGCAAGCAACCTCCACCCCCAACACAACTCAAATGACACCTAGCCCACAGTCTCAGTGTGCCACTCAACCACAGCCCATAAGGCAAAACAACGTACCCAGCACACTAGTCATAGCTGACTCTATAGTCAGATACACTGATGTCCCACTCACCAGGCTAAAGAAGGAGAAGGTTACTGTCAGCTGCCTGTCGAGTGCCAGGATCTGCCACATAACCCATGCACTCAGGTCACTCCACAACAAGTATAAATATGACTCTGTCATTGTCCATCTTGGTGAGAATGACGTGAGATGTACCTCTCTGGACTACATGAAAAGAGACATGGAAGAGCTCTCCAATCTTGTAGCCCAGGCAGATATGACCCTAGCTCTGAGTAACATCCCGCCATTGCCCAGAATGATACCGCAGTACAAGGACAAAATGATTGACTTCAACAATTGGCTAAGCTTCAGGTGTCATTCTAAGGGGATCAAGTATCTGTCTGCCTGGGATGACATGGTCGACAGACCATGATGCTTTGCCAGAGATGGCTTGCACCTGTCACCACTGGGATTCTGGATACTGGCAAAGGCTCTTGCTGCCCCTATAGTGCCTTTTTTTAGGCAAGGTTCAAATGACAAATTCACCACTGTAACAGGAACAGGCAAGCAAAAACTGAGGGTAATGCTACTCAATGCTAGAAGTCTAAATCTCAAAACTCCAGCTTTACTCCATAGCATATCACCTTCTCCAAGGTGATCTCTGCCTAACATATAAAGCTATGTCAAACCCAGAACTGGTGGACATGCTACACCTAAAGAAATCCCAATCCCTCCGAGCTACATGCTCTAGGGACCTAAACCTTGTCAACACAATAAACAGGACATGCTGGAGGGATAGATTCCTGTCCCAGAAACTTGCCATACTCTGGAACAAGCTACCCATCTATGTCAAGAAAAGTTCCTCATTATCACTCTTAAAAATACTCTTGATGAGTGGATGGGAAATAGGAAATACACCCCGGGGATCACTTCTGTGGCTCTGCTCGACAGGGGCACAGGAAAATAACTTTCTTGGGTGGCGTAAGCCAGGGAACCTTGTTCGCTAGGCTTACTTAGGCCCTTGCGCCGATAGCCTAGAATCTACATATGAACCTATGAAACAACAACACAAGCATTATAGGACTGCATCAGCTAATTTGCCAGCTCAGGTTTTCTTCTATCTCTTCAGCACTTTCCATAGTTATTCCAGTAAATTCCATTTCTATGTTCTGGCAGTCATGATCAAGATGGCATAGCCACTTTGCATTACACTAACACAGGCCACTTAGCGTGCTGAGAACGGTAATCAAGCAAAATTGCATAGATGTCTGTGAATTGTTCATTCTGCCCACACATGTACCCATAGCTAGTAAAGTGAGCAATACCAGAATTGTTTACCTTGAACATTATGACAGCCACAGATATCCCCCTGACAGTGAGTAAGCTCAAAGCTGCACCATGATGCACACAATTCAGCCATGTACTTTTTAGTGCATGGTTCAACCATATTACTCTTGAAGGAGACCTAAGAAGTGGGCATAGCTTCTTCCTCTTGTGGCACCCACAGAGTTTCTGCATGGTACACCAGGTAAAGAAGGATGTTTCTGCTCGACTTGCACAGGAACTCTCCAGAATTTCACAGAATATCCATATTTTTGCCTGATATTTTTGGTCTGTTCCACATGCAAATTAAGATTCAGATGTAATATCTTTTAAAAATGCATGATAGCTCTAAGTTATAAAAACACTATTTAAAATCTGTCCCTGAATTTTGGCTTTTGATCCTCCATTATTTTTAGCTTGGCCCATATTTTTTGGCCTTAGAGGTTGAGAGGGTTGCATGGCAGTAGGGTGTACATGTATTGTACAGCCTTCCTGTGTGCAGCTGCACAGTTGATTTTGTCCTCTGTGTATCTTATCATCTAATACCCATTTCATCTCATAAATGCAAGTCCAGCTGTGGTACAGGAGGTGATGATAGCCATGCTTACTTTGTACTCCACCAGCCATTATAACTGCTACTAGCTCACTACAGTATTTTGTGTCTCTATCTCAAGAAGGGGCTAAAAGATCCTGTGCTGGATCTGATGTGGAAAGCTTGATGATGCCATCTGTTTTGGCTTCTCATGAGATGAAGACTATGCTTCTGCAGCCAGAAGGGGATTTTTACCTATGCTGACAAGCCAATATGTATTGATGCTGGTAGCTGCCAAGGTCAGTCAGCAGCTGGTCACTCACACTGGCAACATGGCATGCATTCTGAAGCAGCTTGATTATTTGCTTGAACAGCAGAACCCAGTCGGCTGTCTGATGAGCAACCATTTCATAACTATGGTCAGTCAGGTGTTTGATGCCTGGGGTTGTTACCCTCTGTAGAGGTCTGGCAGCTGGGCATGGCAGCAGCTCATAAAATACCCATCCTGGTGTTGCCCCTCCCTTATGTATCATTGTTTATTACCCCATACTTCCCATGACCATTTCTCTACCATCTAGCTGCATCCATTCACTGACCACATAGCCTTTCTATGTTCACCAACTCTTGTCTGTCTGAGCTTGTGTTCTGTGCTTGTCTATCACCAGCTCCCGCCTGCCCTCTCCCCTATCCTACATGTGTCCATCCCTCATTACCTTTCCATTTTCTCCTTCTCATTTCATTATACAAAATGGAGTCTATCTCATAAAAATGCATAACCTCCTTCACCAAATGCTGTTGCTTATTGCTCTCCAATTTATTTTTCCCTCTATTTACTGTACTTCCCATTCTTACTTTCCTATTTACTTATTTGTCTTCCCATTTATATGCTAAAGATATTTGTTACGTTTTTTAAATGCTACTTTAGCGATACCTTATTAGAAGATTTCTTACCTAAAATTAACCTGCGAGCCAAATGTCTATCCCAAATCTCAGGACACATCACACAAATCTGTTTATAAATAACAGATTATAAAACATAACTCTAACTTAATAGTTTTTTCACTGCTGACACCGTACAGCTTGAAAAGATGTACATACCCATTGTATTGCATTTACTCTTTAATCCCTCCTTAATTTGATTTTTTTCTTCCTTTCATGGGATTACTTTATCCCTTTGTACTATATACATTTTACGTGACTGTATTCATGTATCTGTGCCTATATTTTATACCTTATAATTTATTATGTTCTGCAATTAATGTACTGGCTGTACACCTTATAATTCATCATACTGTGCCTGTTTATCTGTAATGTTGTATCTGTTTACGTGTAATTTATATAGTACTAGTCTAACTGCATAATGGGCTTGGAATGAAATTGGTCAATTTGATCAGTGCTCTATCTCAGACCTGATTCAGATAGTATAATGCTCAAACATGAAGTAGCTTATGTTATAAAACTGTGCAAATATAACTGATTAAACAGCTGCAGCTATGAGACTAAAAAAGCTTTATTTTAAACTTGGAGATTTTGTTTTATATTTTATCTAAAATGCCATGTTCCTGACCCGAGATTCTTCCTAGCAATAATGTGCTAATTACAGAACCCAAAAAAGGAAAGGGTTGACAAAGTAATGTTTTGATAGACTCTACAGCTGGCATGCCTTTTTATGTTGATCTTTCTGTATCAAGGCCTTTCTACTCTATATTTGTTTTTGTAAAGTGAACCTTGCCAAACAGATTGTATTGCACACACTTTAATTAACAGCATTCCACACAGTTGGTACTGTTCATCTGTTCTACACATCTGTGAGTCTTAGGCTAGATTTAGTCAAAATAGCTTGCAACATTTTCAATCTGAGAATTATTGCAAAGGAAAATATAAAACAATAAGACTAGCATTATCCTTTTAATGATGTAAGAAATAGCAGGTACAATTTTGTAACAAATTAATTCTCCAGTATTTGTGGTAGTCAAAGGAATGTTATTCTGCTTTATATTTTGATAATGGTGATATTCTGTTGTTTCAATAGTTGAAAGGAACAGCATTATATAAATATAATTGCCCAAGAGCACTATGGAATGTTTCATGTTTGTATAAAAGGTTCACAATTAAATTTTATTAGCTCAATGCAAAAGTAAAATGTGAATTTCAGGCAGTAGCCTTATGTGATAGAATCATGTAGCTGCTTACTTGTATAAATGTGTAAGGATATTGTCACAGTGCTAAGATGACAGTAGAAGGCAAACACTGTTGTAGTGATTGTGAGATCTCAGAGAAATGTAATGAATTGAAACAGCATGAAAAAACAATATCTGACTACAATTTAAAAAGGAGGTCATGCGGGCTTTAGAAATGCTTTTTGAAGACTTACTAATTTACTGCAATGTCTTTTGGTCAGATATGTTGTTTATCAAGTTTTTGTTTTGATGTGTTACCTTTAGTCTTAGTGTACTAATTGTGAATTAGTCACTCATATGCACTTCTGTCTAACCGGGGAATTGGTATATAACTTTTGGGGCTACCCCCTACATTGGGGTTGGTGTGAAGTTCCTGTATTAAAGTGTAATGTCATTGAATGTTATTTTGTTGTATTATTTTTCCCTGTTTAAGGTGATGCATCTTTTATTTCTGCCTGATTGTGGTGGCATTAGAATAGGAAGCTAACTTGGAAATGGAAAACCAACTGTAAATAACTCAATAATCAAGCATCTAACTGACTCATTAGGATACTTCTTTAACAAGCAGGTCAAGACCTCAACCTTGATGGGAGAGTGACATTGGCTACAAATGCTGAAGGGCCTTTAATGACAGCATTCTGTGACCTTTGCACACACAACAGCCTCCTGGACCACTTTCTCAGTGTTCGACTTGGCCACTCATACTTCAGATACATCACCTAGTTGAGATCTTTCCTTCAGCATTTCGTAAGAGGGTGGCTGTAGGCACAAACTGAACATATACAGCTAAAGTGTCAATCTGGCTTGGAACAATGATATTCATTAAACACCCAAAACAGCCATGGTCTATCATTATATTGTCCTTGCATAGGCTTGTCCACAATCATACTGAACCATGTATCTACATGGCAATCATCAAAATTGAAGGTCTTATTTACTACTTCAAACTTGTGAAACTTTTGATCATAAAGCAGCCAAGCTAGACCTTCCTAAACAAACCTCCATGATTGTGGAAAATAATTCAAGATAGGTATAGCCTGATAAGAGCCCTTCTCCACTAACACCACCAAGAAATAAATAAATCCTACCTGCCAATTGTTCCAACTGAGAACCTGGGAATGGCCATTTTGCTTCCTGCCTATTGGAGTGAGAGTTGCCACTAAATCCTTAGTCCCAGTCAAAACTATAGGAAAAGGCTATTGTTACCATCTGGGTCGAAAAGATTAAAAACATCTACAAAATCACTTCTGACAATCCTGTCTTTAATTGCAACTGCTATGTGGTAGTGATAACTGGGATGTGGGACATGGCAGTTTAACATCTCAACCTCTTAGAGCAAAAAATCTGGACAAAGCCTAAACTGATGGGAGGACAAATAGGGATAGATTTTAAATATTGCTCTTACAAACTTAGAAAGATGACAGAATAATAGGTTTTGTATTAGCATTAATTTTCTGAAGGATGTGGAGTCTTAAACTCAAATGTCTGTCATTATTTAATGACTTCAATTCTCAGCTATTTGCCAAAAAAGTACAGATTTTAGGAGGAACACACCAAAAATATGAGACAAAAATTTGGACATTCTGCGAAAATCTGTACTGTTGATAGTTATCACCTGAAGGTTCACTTCTGTCTGTCTAGGTGGGAGGTTAAAAGTGGGTTAGTAAACATTAGGATGCATTCCTGTAACCAAGGGGAAATGAGAAAACCCTGGCAAAGGAGGAGTACCCATGCATCCTTGCCTTGTTACATTAGGGCTGGGGTAGATACAAACAATTCTCTAAGATTGAGGCAAACATTTTAGCTCCCCCCTCTTCAGAAAAAACATCTAAAAGTTCCAAGATATATGCTTCCTCTAAGTGACTTTGCCACATCCCACTTCGAAATTCTTATCAACATTACTTTGATACTGCCATGTTTGTTGCATCAGTTATGGCAAGGGTTGAATGAGTTCCGACTCTCCCGATTCCAATGCATTCTTTTGTGCCCTCCATCTGTGTTTCATGGACATATTACCTTTCTATCTCCAGCACAGGTTTCCAATCCTGGAACTTTTGAGAATAGCCTTTTTGCTGACATCAGGTGAGGAAAATCACTGGCCTGCTGCCCCTCCTTGTCGACTTTGTCAAGGAATGACTTTTCCTATATGGTGATGGTGTCCCACTGAGCTCTCAGTTCTTTTAATGAAGCCAAAATCTATATATAGAAAAATGACATATAAATATGATGAGCAACTTATACTAGCATATAATTAGATATCTTCATGACCTAATACCAGCATGCCAGACAAACCACTCACCCAAAGTACTCATTGGAATACGAAAGCATATTACAACCTGATGGAAGTCCTAGTCACCTGCCCTTAACTAACTGTAGCATATTCTATAAACCCTTATAACGTTTAAACATTCTATGCATAAGTATAAAGCTCTCAATCTCTTACCTCCAGAATCATAGACAAATCTAGAAATAATCAAGGACAATCAGGGACATGCTTTAAATTATTAGTTCTATTAGCCTGAGAAGTTGACAATAGGAGCATGTGAATTAACACTGATTTCCTGAAGTAAAATAAGTTTTAACTTCCTGTTTTTTTTCTGTGTACTGGCTGCTAAAACATAGCACTAAAGGGACTACTTACTAACCAGTTAAACCTTTCTAAAAAGTGGATGGCAAGACCAGGCAAGGGGTTACTACCATTGCCAAAAATCACATCTGAACTGCTAAAAATATCCTGCCATTCAAATTTTCTCACATTATTCCTGACTTAATAATATCATCATTTCTTTTTTTTTTTTTTTTATCAGAATAGAGAGCTGATCATATTCCCCAAATGAATCAGGAGAGCAGCAGAAGCAGTTCATGAATGTCAGGCTGACCTCTGTAAAAGTGTGCTCTAAGACACCAATCCCTGCTACTGCCTTACTTCTGTTATTATTATTATTATTATTATTATTCATGAAGGCTGACTAGAAGAAAAAAGCCACAAAACTCCCCGGACTAAGCCGGTGGTTCCCCCAGTGCACACCCAGCACAGGATAGAATAAATAACTATCCATATGATTATAATAATAATTAATAATTATTAAAAAAAAACTCTCCTTGGCATTGAGGCCATGGCCTTGACATCAAAAGAAGGAATATACAATACGTGTCACTGGTGCAAATGTCAAGTGAAAGAGATCAAAACAGATCTACAAATGATGGGATGGCTGGCTTGCCTAAAGTGATAAGCTGTCACTGCTCCAGAATTCTGTTCACATTGATATAATGCCACAAAGAAGAGAGTATAAAATCCCCAAGCCATGGCCAAAACTTTATTTTCCTCAAGCCACCCTGGCACTTTAGATTGTCATTATTATAAATACATGTAACACCTTTTTACTTCTATTTTTTAATGCATCTTCTTAAACTCAAAGAAAAAGCTCATTCACATGTTGAAATGATGAAAGGAAATATAAATGGATTTGGTGCATTGTGCTTCATCAGTTCCATGTATTTGAGTGGGCAGATGATCCACTGTGGTGACCCCTAACCAGGAAAAAGCCGAAAGAAGAAGAAAAAGAAATTCCATGTATTTCTTATTTGGATATGAAACTTCTTTCTGTGCTGTTTAAAATAATATTCCTTAAAACTGAGGGTGTCTTCAAAACATACATCCTTACAGGATAACCTGACAAAAAAGAACCATCATGATTAGAGTCAGTATGAAATCACTCTGGAGAAGGAATTTTAATGCCATTATGTTGAGTACTCCTCCACAAGGTGTGGGGGAATGATGTTTTCTATTTTTAATGGAATCAGTCCCTAAATTAAAAGATTTTAGATGACTATGCAGCCTTTTGTATTGAGGGAAAACACTCCTGGCAGTTATCGAGGGTAAAAGTAGGAATAACCTGGGGCATACTGAGAAATTCTACTTAATCCCAGATATCTTAGCTTCAGTCATCTGCCCATCAGGTGTGCGCTCTTATTAGAATTTCCTACAATAGTAATCCTGGAGATGAACTACATTGTACAGCATCCTGCAGCAATAGTTGCGGAATTCCTAAGTGAGTCCTGATACCCCATTACAGATCTTAGCTGACAGTATAATTTTTGCCTTAGATGACCAAATCACATTTGCTGTATGAGCTCCTGTTTGGTGACACTTGGATATAGAAAGTGGCAGCAGTACTTAAGGGATTTGTTAAGTATGCTTCTCACTTATAAGGCTGACAATAATTTTAAACTTTAATTTGTGCACCAGGACAACAGATCTCATTTTCTGTATCATCTCAGTGTGCACTTATTCAGTGGCTCCACATATACAGTTATGGAATTCATGACTGTGTCCCTCTTTGGAGGATCTTTTCTGACACTAACTTTAAAACATAACTTTTATTTCAGGAGACCAGCTCTCATTTGCCACACAGTCACTGCACTTTGTTATCCAGTAACCCTGTATTCATGTTTTCTTACAGAACTGTGACACTGTTTAGGGAATCCCTATGTGTGCCCCCTCATTAGAAGGATTTTGGCTGATGCTGGTAGCATGTGATAGTACTCACTTCTTCAGTGGCACATTGGTTACAGAAGTAAATCTTGCCTTTGGGAATTTAACTACTAAAAACTAGTGATTCCTGTCACAATTTCATGTCCTTTTTTCATGCAAAAGTTTTAGTGATGAATCATATCTACTTACTCATCTTAGCTTAAAGTCTGCTGATAAATCATACGTACTTGCACCATTTAAATTAATCCTGCCCCTTCTCTCTTCAAACATCTGGAAGTGTCTACACCCTTTGCTTACTCTTATACCTAAACCCTATATAGTGTATTAGGTTATACTACATGCAGACCATGCCTGACCCTACATATCATGCCTTAGGTGTTTGCCACGTGTTTAGGATATCTAAGCAGACGTAGAATATAAAAACAGACCCTATTTAACTGTTCTATGGTTTTCATTTTTAATACTCATTCAACTTGGGAGACATTTACCTGTGATTGAAAACATGCCTAGTATTCCACAAATTGTTCACATTTCAAAAATATGATTCTCTTGTCACTTTTAACTGGGATTTTGAGCACTATTCTGTAGACAGTCTGTAGATTATTTTTGATAAAAAAAGCAGCTACACTGTCAAGTGAATCTCTGTTGCAGACCACCTCAGTTTTCTCAGCTTTCCTTTGCTTCTCATCAAACACCATTATGTTACATTTTTAATACACAGTCACTCCCCTCAAATTATTAGCCAGCAGGGACATGCAGTTCAGATCATCTGACTATAATTATATGATTCTCCAATTATATAACTACACCCCTCCTCAAAATCTACTCATGGGATTTCATAGTCATGTGACTACTTCTCTCTTCATATATAGGTACTTAAATAGCTAACAGATAGGTAATACCTAATAATTACAATTTTGACATGTCAAACCTGTATACAGCATTTGAAGACAACTAACAAGTATTTACTTCCCACCTTATAATGCCTCTCTAGAGTGGTTGTCTTATTTATAGCTACTATTTTCTTGCAGCTTCCGTCATATCTCTCAACTTCTTACCACAAAAAATCTGGACAAAGCCAAAAATAATGGGGGGGGGGGGGCAATGGCTCACAAATAGGGACACATTTTAAATAGTGTTCTTCTAAACTTAGAAAGTTGTTAGAATAAAAGGTTTTGTGTTACTATGCATTTTCTGAAGAATATTAAGACTGAAACTCAAATGATTATCATTATTTAGTGACTTCAGTCCTCAGTGATTTGCCAGAAAAACACAAATTTTAGGAGGAACAGACTAAAAAATATAAAGCAAAAATCTGGACATTCTGCAGAAATTGGGGCAGTTGAGAGGTATGGCTCCAATGTCTATCCCTTTCTAATTCATCCTTTGTCTATAGTAACAGCACAAGTCTCTGCTTACTTATACCTTGCTGTTGGTTAAAACAAAGGCTTCTCCCTCCCCTTATCAATATATTTTCACCTGTACTACAACATAACAGAGCTCTTATTCCCTCTGAAGCATAGGAAGATCATGTGTTCCCAAGCAAAAAGTGCATTCAAAGTTGAAGTGCATTTACAGTACGAAAACACCCTGCAGCTATGCAAGAAATAGTTTGGAACACCCACACTTCACTGCAGCAAAGTTCTTTGGACCCCCTGGAGGATTGTGCCTTTCACTAAATCCAAAATGCATTCAAAATTAAAAAAATAAAGAATCCATGCAAGTAACAGTCCTACCAAACAGTGTTATGATAACTGACAGGTTTTATCAACCAGCTTATTCAAAGTCAACAGACTACCTCCAATACTAAAAAACTTTAACTCCATCCCTTAATTGGAGCACAATCGGAACAGATACTATAACACCACTAAGCTCTTAACATAATTTAAATTCAAGCAGTTCAGGGCAGCCTAATCGCAGAAAAACAGAAACATATAAGAGGAAACTCATGTCCCTGAATAAAATGACAAATTAAACAGATGTTTAAGCAAAGAGACCTGACATAATACAAGTGGAAAGTTGATTCAGTAAACACTAGGAAGATACTACACATCCATGGCCAAGCTGGTGTCATAGAGGATAAAGACCTCACTATAGCTCAAGTAAGCCAGGTTTGATTAGTGGTACAGGCACTTGTCAGTGTAGACAGTGGGGAGTACACCGATCCAGTGGGGATATGATGTACTGGGTGTAGCCCTTATGAGCTTTGGTGGAGTATATAGATTTCTGGGGTAGGCTTAAGTGAAGGCTAGGAAGTAGACCACTCTAAGGGACAGTACTGATACATTATCATGGCACTCATTATTAACATCCAGATGAACTACAGACATCCGCATGCTGTGAATGGGTGTTACAGCTAGGGATAGCTGATCAGATGCCACTTATATAACAGGTCCTCAGCACTAGGAATACATTAAGTACAGGCTGGTAGGAGCATTGAAAGAACCCAGGGCTTTAAGGAGCATAGCAATTAACAGAATAGCTTGAGAAATAATCAGTGCTGGGGTCAAGAGAGGGAGAAAAAATATTTTCCTTCTATATGCTAAATAGCAAGCAACTATATCAAGGTCCATGTTGTTAAAGCAGTCTGCATCCTAACTTGATAATAGCATCAATTCCGAAGACCAAGAACCTTTAAGAAGTCTCCCGTTACTTTATTGTATTGACATACCATGCATAATTACCCAGTTATGAATCCATGGGATAAACTTCTTTGCAACTAAATGTTAGAAGCATTTCAAAATGTGACCACTTGTCTAGTAAACAATGTGGTGTCAGGCCAAGATACAAGACATTAGCAGTTATATCTCTCAATTGTCCAGATTTTTGAAGAATGTCCAGACTTTTGCCGAGGTACCAGAATCATCAGTAAAGTGTGGATACTCATTCTCTTCAGTGTCTCTGGTGTTTGTTTGTAAACAGTTTTTCTTCGTTGGTGTTTTTATTAATGTCCAGACTTTTGCCTCATATTCTTGGATGGTTCCTCATACAATTTGTGGTTTTCTGCCAAATCACCAAGGACTGAAGTCATTAAATAATGATATAATTTGAGTTTCAGACGTCACATCCTTCTGAAAATACATATTAATACATATGCTGTTATTTTAGCAACTTACTAAGCTTATAAGAGCAATATTTAAAATCTGTTCCTAATTTTGGGCCTTTGTTCCTCGATAATTTTAGGTTTTGTCCAGATTTCTTGCGCTAAGAGGTTGAGAGGTATGTTAGAAGTAATCTACTTAGTTACAAGCCACATCAATGAATCTATGTACAATCAATGATCAACTTACAGGCTCCATATCTGATGACCTTAAATAGTAAATTCATTAACAACTCTCTTCTACTAAATCCACAAGACTCTGTTCGGTGATCACTGCTTTTTACATTATTCATTAATGACCTTTCATAAGACCTTTCCTCTATTAGATGACTACTCTCCCACCATATTATGAGAAAGAAACTACTATATAAGTTCAGTACTGCCTGTAACTGGTTTCAAGGGTGACTTAGTTATTAACTTCATTAGATCAGAGACCATGCTATCTGGCACCCATCAGAGACTAATGAGTTTATATATATATATATATATATATATATATATATATATATATATAAAAAATAATATATATATATATATATATATATATATATATATATATATATATATATATATATATATATCTACTTCATATATTCGACAGTTCAAAATGTCGACTTTCATATGGCCAAGACCATATGATCAACATTTGAAATGTCGAACATATGAAAAACAAAAGTAAAAAATAACAAACACATACCTAAACACTGCTAGCAGGGGGGAAAGCCCCCCTGCACCCCCTGAAAACAACTGGAAACAGCAGTAAAGAAAGTTTGGACTTTGGAGTAGATGTAAATGCCATGAATGCTATCTTTTTCAGTGATCAGTTTTCATAAAGCTATCTACCTGAGCTCAAAGAGTTTTTAACAGACTACCAGAAGTTGTTTCATCATTTAGGTAATACTGCAGTAGAAGCTGATTTCTGTCTATAGGAATATGAACAACAATTTAAACTTCTGAGTCAGTTAATCAAATACCTATGCCATTTTACTGATGATTCTGAACAAGAAAATCATAGTCATAGAAATAACATGAATGTTTTTAGTATGTAGGGACAATAAAAGAGAAATGGAAAACACTAACTCTTCTCTGGGGACTGAATCCAGGACCTCAGTGCATACTATGTGGTGTTTTACTGTGCAGGGAAACTTCAGAAAATAGACATAACTGCCTTTCTGAGGGCCTGGATACTGGCTATGTTAAAGATAGACCGGTCAACCACTAAACAGGCACATTGGGCATTGAACCCCATATCAGATCAATACTGAATCCAATTATCATCTTGCTAAAAAAGATCATAATAGCAGCTTAGATTTTCCTCGATCTCCAATACTTAGGTTACAAAATCACACTTGATATTTATTTATTCAAAAGCCATTACGAAATGGGGAAAAGTGTTACTGATCTCTTATATTCAGAGGAAAAATGATTAAATTTACTACCTTGTTCACTGCCGAAAGTGAATTTTCAGTACTGAGACAGAATATTCAGTCAGCCAGATGAAGCTATCGAATTCATTCAAGGAATGGTGACGTTACCAGAGAAAGATCAAATGGACTGGTACAACAGCAATAGAAAAGGAGCTACTGTGCTACTAGTCTTCCCTCTTAAGCATCCCTACTAACAGTGACCAACGGCTATGGTTCAAGTCAATTAAGAATCTCATTCAGCATCACATGATTGTCTTGCTAGACCGATGCATTTTATACCTGTGGATGACTAGGGCGAGACCTGTAGTATTCAGGAATCAAAATGAGATCGCTATCCTGGTATTTCTTATGTTGGCTCTAGTTGTTGCTTGAGGACTTGCAACACCCTGAGAGAGCTATATTCCTGTGATCCTTACAGCTTACCTTTTTCTGCAGCATAGTAATTACTGCCTGAAATATTTGTGTTATAATGGATTTTAGTGAAGTAGAACATACATATGAGTAATTGGTCCTTTCTGTCTTCTAATGATTTAGACATGGAGTGCTATTTGGAAAAAATAATACTGCTTGTTTTGTTTCCTGTAGAACTGAAAACTTGCTGCCTATTTTAGGAGTTGACAGGAAAATATGAAAGTAAAAGTGCTTATGGAGGGCAAGATCGAGATGTTTTCCTTTTCTTTATTTATATATACATGTGTGTACACACACACACACACACACACACACACACACACACACACACACACACACACACACACACACGCGCGTGCGTGTGCACACACAGATATATACTTTTGCTGATGCAACTTGGCCATTTTTTCTCCTCAGTGTCATCCATGACTTCTCAGACTTCTAGGTTAGACACATTGTATACGTAACCATGAAGGCTTTCTCTCCTTATATCTCTAACCATTTTACCATAGCTACCCTGCATAAGAGAGGGAAATTGCAATACTTGGCACATCTGGTGCATGTATACATCCACACATACATCACACTAGCTACAATGCCAAGTGTATTTTAGCACTCATGTATACAAGTCACCCTATTGCTCCTTGGGCAATCAGTCGGCCTCTACTAAAAGTCACCAATCTAGCAAATTTGGCATTTTGCCTTCTCGCTAGGATCCGCAAGCTGGCATCAGCCACTCACTTCCACCCTCACTGGCCAGCTCCTTTAACTCATCCCAAATTCTATGGTTCACGGTAAGTGCTTTGCCCTCTGTCCACAAAACTGTCCACTCTGATATAAGTTTTCATTGACTTTTTTCCTGTACTACACATAGCTCATATTCTTTATACTGACCCCTCACTGACTAATGGAAGTGAAACTGTTGTTGTATGTCACAAAGTAACTTAGGGACACAACACAGGTGGACAGTGGTCTCACCATTGATAACCACATCACCACAACAGTCAAGAAATCCTTCTATTTGGCACACCTCATCACTAATGGCTTTTTATCCAGAAAAAAGGAGGCCATTGTCCCACTGTACTCATCCCTCATTAGACCCATTATAGAATACAACTCCCTATTTGGTATGTACCTCTCAAGACATCTGCAACAACTAGAAAGGCCACAGAAATACCTCACTAAAAGAATCACAGGCCTAAAGCAGATGCCCTATGCTGACCATCTAAAAAAACTCCAGCTATACTCTGTCACATATCGTCTACTCAGAGGCGATCTCTGCTTAACATACAAGGCCATGTCAAACCCAGAGCTGTTGGACATGCTACACTTAAAGAAATCCCAATCCCTCAGAGCCACATGCTCCAGGGATCTAAACCTTGTCATCACAATGAACAAAACATGCTGGAGGGATAAGTTCCTCACCCAGAGACTCCCCAGACTCTGGAATAGACTGCCCATACATGTCAAGCAGAGCACCTCTTTGGCCCTCTTCAAAAGGAACCTTGACGATTGGATGGGAGATAGGAAATTCACCCCAGAGATCACATCAGTCACCCTGCTAGACAGGGGTCCAGGAAAGTAAATAGTGTGGGAAGAAATAGCCAGGGAATTCTTATGGCTAGGCTTATATAAGCCCTAGGGCCGATAGCCTAGTACCAGCCTATGAACCTATGAAACAGCTGTATGCAAAACATTGTAGAGAAGACTTGGTGTGTGCCTTATGTCACCTTGGGTTTTTTGTGATATTAAATATTGAGGTGAATGATTGTTGGCAATTTGCATGACAATTTGCATTGAGTTTGTGAGTTTTTCATCAGTGTGCTTCCTCTTCCTCTTCCTCTTCCTCTTCTTCTTCTGATGGCCCTGGTTTTACCCCCACATATACCACTATGATTAAAAATCATTTTTCCTTCTTCAGCATATCCCAGAGGCAGCTAGTGATACTAGGCTGCAGGTTCTAGCCCTGACATATTTTTATAAAACAATTTATTACATAAAAAAATTATTTTTATTTTAATGTTGCTGCTGGCTACAATTATTGATAATTTAAATTTCTGCATTGTGATGCATGGATCTTCCACCCTCTGCTCAGTCTCTGAATACATTCTTATGCTTGGCATGTTTTATCTTTAGAGAAAAACTGTTCCCTTTTATGATGCTGGCTGATAAACATTGTTTCAAAATAGTCAAGCAAGTGTGCTGCTTGCTTCATTGCCATATAGGCTGTTATACATGTTTTCACATCCTCCTCTTAATTAGCTGAGGTGGTGTGTTGAAAAGGGCCATTATGAATGGTAATTTCCACTTCAAGACATGCCAGCAACTAGAAGATAAGTACTGGTTACAGGACTGACAATCAATTTAGTAAAACCTCACAATGCCACTATGATCCTGTCCTAATTAATTAACAGTGAACTGAATTAAGAAGCCAGACAGAGACAAGATCATAGCTGCATATGTGTGGGACAATGAGTTTGAACTGTGTAAAAATGGTTGGACGGGAAAATTTAGAATTTGGGGAGACCTAAAATGATGAGAGTTAGAAACAGTTTCGTTCAGTAGAGGAAATTGCAGATCTCATTGTGGACGAGTCATTTGTATTGCCAGCAGGTTGTCAAATTCATTTGTAACATATTAAACATATTGTTAGGCTGCACACAGGAAATCTTATCTGACACTTTCTTATTCATAGATATGTATTTTGGGAATGCATGTCATAGTCTTAGAAACCATTAAGTGGTTGTCAGCCACCACAATGTAGACATGTACCACCACTGAGCTTAATGTTATTTTAATTGTTTAATTATTGCTTTTTAAATTTTATGATATGGATGATATCAAAGACAATAGAAATAGTTGCGTACCTTCAAATCTATGATACAACCAAATTAAAGTGTTTATATAAAGGTTTGAATAACATTTATTTAGTGTGCTCCTGCAACTCAAGAGCAGAACAGAGCACTCTGCAGTATGGCTTGTTCAACAATTCTATATTCAAACAAATGCTGTCAAATAACTTTGAAACATTGAAGAGGAAAGTGTGAAAATAATTTCAGCAGACATTTTGTGTTTGTTCATCTGTAGCTGTCTATACCTGTCTTTGGAAATTCAGGGTAATGTTTTTAGACATGATGGACAGGTACAACACTCAAAGGGTCATTTAGAGTAGACATATGATTTCTTTTTGACAGAACTGTCTGATATAAAGAGATTATATGCATGCCAAAAACGGCTGACAAATTAATAATAAATTAAAAATGCTGCATTGGTTCGATTTATGCTATGAAGGCATATTCTGTTGCTTTATTTTTCTTTTTCAGCAAGTGAAAAAAAACTAAAAGTACAGGAAATATAACAAGTTTGTATGTTGTTACTACAGTGCAGTGCAGCATAATCGGGGTGATAATGAGTTATTGGAATTCTGTATACTATAATGGAAACCATTTGCTTGTTGAGTGGCTGCATAGAATGACGTGTTTTTTAATGTTTAGAAATGCACACAAGAAACAAACCATGAAATTTAACTTTTAGGAAACCTTTATCTATTACACTATTCTCCCGTATAGGTTCATAGGTTCATAGGTAAGTACTAGGCTATCTGCCCGAGGACATCTATAAGACTAGCCAGAATGTGTTGGCTTTCAGCACCCCCTTAGATTAGTTCCCTGTGCCTCGGTCCAGCAGAGCCATTAGTTCCCTGTGCCTCTGTCCAGCAGAGCCACTGCAGTGATCCCCGGGGTAAATTTTCTGTTTCCCATCCACTCATCAAGGTTTCTCTTGAAGAGTGTTAGTGAGGGGCTCTGCCTAATGTAGATTGGAATCCTGTTCCAAAGCATGGGGAGTCTCTGGGACAGGAATCTATCCCTCCAGCATGTCCTATTTATCATTGTGGTGAGGTTTAGATCCCTACAGTGTGTGGCTCTTGGGGATTTGTTTTTTTTTTTAGGTGTAGCATGTCCATCAATCCTGGGTTGGACATGACCTTGTATGTCAGGCAGAGATTACCTCTGACTAAGCGGTATGCAACCCAGTACAACTGGAGTTTCTTCAGTCGAGCTGCATAGGGGCATATGTTTGAGGCCAGTAATACTCTTGGTGAGGTACTTCTGTGGTCTTTCCAGCTGTTGCAGGTTTCTTGTAAGGTACATCCCAAATGGGGCATTGTACTCGTTGATGGGTCTGATTTGTGATGAGTAGAGGGGCACAATAACCTCTTTTATTCTAGATGCGAACCCTTATGTGATTAGGTGGGCCACATAGAAGGATTTTCTAACCACCTTGGCAATATGATTATCAAAGGAGAGATTACTATCTACTTGGGTCCCCAGATCCCTTTTTACATTTTCTGTATTTAGGGGACTACCTCGTATGTGGTAGTTCTTGGGTACTTTGTTTTTTCCAAAGGGGATGACTATGCATTTTTTGGCATTTAGCTTGAGGCCATGATTTTGACACCAGGTATCCGTCTCAGTGAGACCCTTCTGGAGGATGTCTGTATCAGCTGGAGAGTCAGTTATGGCCCCCAGTTTGCAGTCGTCTGTGAACCTGGTCAGCCATAGTCCTCATGTGCTTGCCTGTACCTCTGAGAAGTATATACCGAACAGAAGGGGTCCCAGGACTGAGCCCTGGGGGATGCCGATTGTAACTGGTTTAGAGTCAGACCTAGAGCCTGCAACTCTGACTGTGTGAGTTCTATCTGAGAGCCAATTGGCAACCCATCTCGTGACGTAGAGGTTTATGTTCAGGCTGGTGAGCTTGTTTATAATACCAGAATGGGGAATGTTGTGGAAAGCCTTTGCGAGGTCTAGGTAGGCTGTGAGGACCTCCTTTCCCTCATCTAAAGCCTTGGTAACTGTCTCAAAGAAATTCACCAGGTTTAGGAGGCATGATCTACCCTTAACAAAGCCGAAATGGATAGGTCCAATGTTTGAAGGTTCCCACTGTCTCTGTTAATGAATTCCATGATGATGCACTCCATAGCCTTGCAGACCAGGCTAGTCAGGCTTATAGGACGATAGTTCCTGGCGTCCACTGTGGCTCCACCTTTGTGGAGTGGGATAACTGTTACTGTTCACCACTCTATGGGTACATAGCCTGTAGAGAGGCTGAGTTTGAACAGTGTGTTTAGGTGAGGGGTTAGTTAATTTTGGAGCTCATGTAAGACACAGCCTGGGACACCATCTGGTACTATTGAAGCTGTATTTTTGGCTTTGGATAGGGCTGTTTTAACCTGTGTGTCAGTGATTGCCGGGGCACTACATTCTTCTGGTATGGTTATGGGCCCTTTAGGGGGCGAGGGGGGTGTGAAGTTTGCACTAAACCTGTCTGCCAGAATGTTGGCAATATCAGTCGGTTCAGTGCATTTTGTGCCATTCTGCACTAACTCAGAGCAGATCTGAGAGTTTCCACTTTGGTTCTTGACATAGCTAAAGAACGCTTTGTGGTTATCTTTGGAGTCCTTGGCAATTTTTCTTTCGAAGATAGCTTTGGATGATTTTATGAGGGATCATAGTTTCTTGCTGATACTGATCAGGGATGTCTTGCTTTCTTGGAATTTTACTCTTTTCTGCACTAGTTTCCTCCTTCTATTGTATAGCTTGTTTATGGCAGGGATCCACCAGACTGGTTTCCTTTTCTTGGAGGAGTGAGTCTTGGTTTTGCTTGGGATAGCACGATCCATGCATTCCTGCAGGTGCTCATAGACTGTCTATGTAAGGGATTCAGCCCCTTGGACAGCATTGTTCTTTAGCATGGGGGCTGTGAACCTTTCCACCTCGGTCTTAAGTAATGTGAAGTTTGTTTTTGAAAAGTTTTTCATGGTGGTTTCCTTGATTGGAGGTGGGGGCGGAATGTGGATAGCCAGAGTGATTAGTCTATATTCTGATCTAATCAGCGAGGGTTTGACCTCTGGTGTTGACCAGTTGATCCAGGGTGTTCGAGTTTATAAATTCTAGGAAGTGTTGGGCAAGGGAGTTAGTACTTGAGTAGTTCTCCCAGTTAATGTTTGAGTAAATGAAATCACCCAATATTAGGGTATTTGGTAGGGCCTTCATATTTTCCAGTTTCTCCAGAAATGTGGACTGGGGGTCCTGGGTCATGGTGGGTGATCTGTAGCAAGCTACAATCTGAATTGAAGTTTTACCCATTGTTAGTTGCACATGGATGATCTCTGAAGCATTGTGCTGTGCCACTAACCTGGAGGTGTGGGTATCCTTGATGAATATGGATACACCCCCACCTTTACTGTATCTTGAGAAAGTTTATTTTGCATTGTGAAACTGTACTGCTCACAAGTATTGCATGATATTTGCAAGCAGAAAAAATCAGCACATTTCAAAGTATTACTATATTATCTGTTAGGGTCTATATTAGAAGACCGACTGTTTAGGTGATCGAACACCTAAACATTGATCTTCTAATATTGAACCGCACAGTGTCGAATGTCCCAGGGAAACACGTCCTTTGGCCACAACACAAAAAAAAAATTACTTTACATTTAAATTAAGTGGGGGGGGGGCTTCACTCCCACACCCCCCTAACTAAATATACCAACTCCGAGATTGCTCAACAGTAGGGAACTAGCAAACTCCGGCGAATGGCCAAGGGAAATCTTTCCCTGCGTTAAATTGGTCGTTCGTCGTTTTTTGCTTTTGATATTAGAAGATCGATGTTTAGGTGTTCAATCACCTAAACATTCGGTCTTCTAATATAGACCCATCCATTAAACCTTTTAAACTAATGACACTTAACAAGTATTGCATTCTCATTTGTTGTCACTTATTTATTTTGTATATAACAAGGAAGTCTCCAAGTCTGTATGATTGCAAGCCTAATCACATCCATAGCAATTTTTCATCTCTAAATATTTGTCTAACTTGGTTGCTAATATTGATGTAATAGAAGTAACTGAATTTCAGAATGAGTTTTAAGGCATCCATCTGCTTTTTAGAAAATAACCAAGAAATCAGATGAAGACTGGAAGATAAATTCAATCAATATTTCTGTATTTATTATGCTTAACTTCAAAGTATTTTTTCCATACCTGAACTGTCAGCTGACAATGCAGCAGGTGTATTGATTATTTTAAAAGTGTACTCATTGTGTTCCTATAAAATTATCAGAATAAGTCCAGGCTGAATAATAATGTAAACTTCATAGTTTGTATATTATCTATTCACAAACATTGATACAACTGCATTTCATTTTCAGTCATGTCCATTATTAGAATGCATCATTTTCAATGATATATTTAATGTAAGTTTAAATTCTTCAAAAATAAGTTTCAAGAAACCCTTATCTATGATTTAAATTGTTTTTCACATGTCTTATATCATTTCTACATAAAATATATTGATTGTGTATTTCTATGACAACCATTATATGGTGCAATATGCAATAGGTAAATAAAGTATGTATTATGATGTTCCAAATATAAATTCCAGAACATGTAATGGACAGGTCAATTACATGCACATCACAAATGCATGCATTCTATTGTGTAACAAATACAGTACTGTGCATAGGTTCATAGTTATTTATTACGGTAATAACCACCAGCACCTTTATAAACCTAGCTGTGCAATCCAACCCAAATGTGTCCCTGTCAGCTGCTCACAGATTGTTTTTGCTGACATTTCTTCAGTTACTTGTCCTATGTCTGTTACTATTTCCCACTGTCTGTCTGCCTCTTGATCATGCTTCCACCTTCAACTCTTCCCTTTACTCCCACACCCCATCTCTATCCCGCTCGTTTCTCTTCCTCTCCCCTTCCTAACATATCTCCATAGGATGTCCCAGTTTCCACTTGTTAACCTTCTAGAGTTTAGCCCCTCCTGGTCTACCTGTCCGCTCCTCTATTCTCCTCCCCTTCCCACCCCATATCCTTTCTAATCCAATAAATTCTTCTTGCCCTGTGAGATGCCATCTTTATTAACTGGAATTTACCCCCTGGCTGCTGTGCGTAACTGGCCCCAGCGTCTTTGACTCTGTAAGCTACTTTCTATTGATATTATTGTTTATTGTATGATGACTGACTAATTTAATCAGCTCAGCTGTTGGATGGAAATACTAGTTATAGATTTATAAATGTCTAGCTTGTTTTAAATACTATGTGCTGATGCACATGTTGTGGAAATGGTCATCTGTATTCTGTGCGTACCACGTGGAGTTTTTGTAAGCTATCCCACTTCTGTGAGAAAGAGCTGTGTTAATCCTTAATGTACTCCTTCAACTTAGAGAGTTATTTCTAAGTAGTCTTGTGGCTCAAACATTGCCGGATATATTTTGTACAGAACTAGCCTGCTAAATGGTCATACCCCTGTAAACCTTTTAGTTGTGGTAGCAGTCACTATATGACCTCAGGGTAATGCGAGCATTTTATCTCACTCTAACCAACTCCAGGTTGTGGAAGTATTGCTAGCACTCTTCCACTATGCTAGTTAATTGTTTTAACCTTAGGGAATCTAAGGCACTAGCTGCTGGTCTGAACTGAAGTGCCCTAAAGATTCAAACTCTTTGTGCGTCAAGGATCTCCCCTCAACAGCAACAATAAGGTACTAAATGCCTCCTTTGGGAACTGAGTGTTGCGCAAAAGCTGCACAGAACTATAGTTCTCTAAATAATCAGTACTCTTGGGGCTATAAAGATCTCCCCATGACAACAGGTATAAGGCACACAATCCCTCCCCTGGCTACACTGTGTTAAACACATGCTAGTTAACATCGAGGCATCATCAAGGTTAGGATAGCACTGTTACTTATACATTGTCCATGGGCACAGTAACTCAAAGCCTTCTTTCTTCATTTAAATAGTAGTACGACACTTAAAATATGGCTTCAGGGCTTACCGTGTCCTAGCGGTGATGTTAGCCTAGATCTGTGTTTGGCAGAAACAGCTTTATCCTCCCTGTTTATAATCTCAGCTCCAGTGAGTCATCTATAGAAGTGGAGAAGAGCTTGTGGTACCTCCGACTTGTGTGGGCAGTGATACATGTAGCCGTTACTAGCTTGTAGAAATTAACCTTTGACGCCATATGTTAGTATAAGTGTACTATCTTCCATGCTATGTGGAAATGCTTTAATTGACCTGAAATGCTATTGCCTAGTCCAGTACTATTGTGGTCATTAGTGAGGAACTAGTTTGAATGTAATACCTCAAGGGTTTGCTTCCACTTGGTTCTCATGTTACAAACAGCCTCAGTGTCCCTATAGCTCACTGTTTATACTATTTAATGGCCTAGCAGAACATAGCTGTACTTTGTAAAGCACTCCTAGCTAGACTGTGTTAAGCTACTTAGAACTCTACCCTAATTTTTGATAGATTAATCTGTGCCATTTTAGTTTGTGTTCTGGTACCTCTAGACTTAGATACCATAGTATGCCTTACTATTTGTCTGAAATCTTAGTAATGAATGTTTATAAGTGTTTTTGAACTGAAATGCTGTGCTCACTACCCTAATTCTATGGAAACAACTGTTTTCTTACTCTTTCATTGTTTCTCTTTTCCCCACCATTCCTAGGTTTCAATTCATCTATCTTGCACTAGTGTTTTGAGAATCTACCTACCTGGTGAAAAGGACCCCTGAAAACAATTCTAACCAACTCTTCCATATAAAAAGAAACTTGCTGTCCCACTTAGGAACCCTGTTACCAAAGGAAGCAAGAAAGTATGTGTTATCTAAACCTAGCGGTAAAGCTGAACACTTGCTTAATAACTTGTGTATGCATATAAGCATGCTACCTAGCCAGGATACCCAGCAGCCATACCCCCTCTCTACCCCTTAACATATAAACTTTTTCCTCTCCTTATGCTATCTCCCGCAACTGTTTACAGAGCCTTCGCAAAACTTTTAACATCCATCTCTGCTCTTTAGTTTCTGCTGTAATATACTTTTTGCCCACTAGATGGCATCCTAAACTAGGCTGGTTCCTAGTACATCTATCTTTTCTCACCAGAATTGAGCTTAATTAAAGATCAGACCCTAAACTAACAAAGAAAGACTAAGGAACTTTTTCCTGCCCTTTCTTTCCCACTCCATCTGCTACTTTCCTCTGTAATTGCACTGAGCTATCCCTTACTATCACTACCACTATATCCTCCACTCCATACTTATCCATACCAACTGAAAGTACCTCAGTTGTCAGCTGCTCACAGATTGTTTTTGCTGACATTTCTTCAGTTACTTGTCCTAACCCGCTCAGTTCACCCTGCAGGCTCACTCTGCTACCCTGCCTTACCCCCAATTCCCACCCACCCCAGAGGTCCTACCCATATACCTCCAATGCCACACCCCCATCCCTAGTCATCCAATGACATCCTCCTATTCATTATAGTACTAATTACTATACATCCAATTACTCACAGATACTCCTTAAATTACTAAGTACGAAACATCCAATTTACGTACTTGACTCTTTAAGGTAATACAATACTAAATTGAACCTCCCTTCTACCATCCTCTTTACAAGTCCTTACCCCTAATAGCTTATTTACATTATTTCCTCACTATGCCCAAAATACCCATGTCTAAGCACACAAAACTATTTCTCTTGCATGTACTCCTACTTTTACTATCTATAACCTATGTCCTAACTAATTACGAACATCAAACCTTTACAAACTTTCACCATCCCTTTAAGCAAACTTGCCTAACAAATCTGACACCTTCTCTAAACCACATAAACATTACATCAACACCCACCTATCTACTATCAAAGTTTCATTGTTTAGTCCACATTACCTATCACCAACACAAGAAAACACAAAACACATCCTGTAAATTCCTAAATATCATACATAGACTTCAAAAACACACCCTACTAGATGGTGATATTCACCCCAACCCTGGTCCTAACACCACAGGAACCACTGACCCCCACAAACCAAATCCCTCTACCTCTCAGACCCCTACAAGAACATTTAACTCTCTCCTTATAGCACACCTCAACATACAAAGCTTAAACAATAAAGTTGCCCACTTCCATGCTCTCTTAGATGTACACTCCTTTGACATCCTATGCCTAACAGAAACATGGTTAAAACCTGTAACTCAAGACAATGAAATCACCCCACCTAGATACAATATCCTGAGAATAGACCACAAAACCAAAAAGGGTGGGAGGGGTAGAATGCTATATAAAACAGAGCTACACGTTACATCATTAGATGTGCAACCACCTTCAATTAATAACACTGAAATCCTTATTTCTAAACTCCAGATCAACACATGTAAATCCATCTATATCACATGCTCCTATCTCTCTCCTGGTAACAACATCAACACCCTTGAAAATATCCTTTTCTGGCTCTTGACTAGCTTCCCACAAGAAACCATAGTGCTGGGTGACTTTAATATTGACTGGAACACATGTACTGCAGCCAACTATACTACCCATATAAACCTTTATGATTTTTTCCAAACTATTACCTCCCCCACCAGGATCCATAAACCTAACAATAAAGAAATCATTTTAGACTGGATACTAATAAATAGCCACCCCCTTTATATAAAGCAGGTACCCTTCGTGATGACATCAGTGACCACTCACAGACCTATATAATCAGGAAAAAGATCAACACTCACAACCCATCCATATATGGAACTATTCAATCCAACAAAAATTTTAACCCTGTAAACTTACAAACTGAACATAAAGCATGTGAATGGTCACCCCTAAAACACATCCAATTAGACAAAGCAGTGTCATACTTCAACACCAAATTCTTAGAAATCCTGGACTACCACACCCCTACCCACTCAATCAGAAATAAGACTAAAACTGCTCCATGGCTTTCAAAAGAGACAAGGCATAAAATTCTACTAAGAAATAAAATCTGGGCCAAATGGCGAACAACTAGAAACCCAGCAGATCATCAAATATTTAGACATCTGAGAAATGCTACCAAAAAATCAATACTTCTAGACAAAAAAACTTTTACCACCACACCCAGCAAACTAATAAACATAAACTGCAAGTTCTGGACAGGTATAAACAGACTCCTACAACCAGGTCCAAAATACCAACCCCAACAGGCTCCCCCCATGATAATCCCAAGCATATTGGTAATGCCTTTAATACCTTCTTTACTGAGATAGTCAAATCTCTAGCTAATTCATTACCTCATGTTAGCACAAGCCTGTCATCCTCCTTGACTTATTTACCTCTCTTTTCATTTGCAACCAGCCCCAACATCCCTCATCTGCACTCTTCTTCAAAAACTTAAACCTTGTACTGTCTCAGCTGACCTTATACCAGCAGAATATCTGCAGATATCAGCAACAGTGGTAGCCTTTCCTTTTTCCATCCAAATAAATAGAACTATTACTGAATGAACCATCCCATCTATCTGGAAAATCTCCCACATTATCCCATTACATAAGGGTGGCAATTCAACTGAACTCTCAAACTATCTCTACTCTCTCCTTTAGCAAAAATAATGGAAACATGTATCCACTGGCATCTACTAGACCACTTACTCCAAAATAACTTATTAGCTAACTGTCAGCATGGGTTTAGACCTTTCCACAGTACCACCACAGCCCTCTTATCCTTTTCAGACTGCATTAACAAAAATTGTAACAACAATACTCTATCCTCTGCACTCTTTATCGACCTCTCAAAAGTCTTTGATATGGTTAACCATCAGCTGCTTATAAATATACTCAAATCCCTTTCGTAAGATACACAGGCATTACATTGGTTTAAATCCTACCTAGAAAACAGGCAACAGGGAATGCTTTGGGAGAATAATCTATCCTCATACCTTCCTATTACCCTAGGTCCCTCAAGGCTCAATCTTGGGCCCTCTCCTTTTCTCAGTTTTTATCAATGATCCAAATGTAATAATTCCTCAAGCTACATGTATACAATATGCAGACTACTCTACACTAAAATGCTCCGCCACCTTTCCACCTGATCTCCAGTCCCTTACCCAAAACATGCTTAACATAGTAGAAAATAGCTTCTTACAACAAAGCCTCCTCCTGAACCCGCAAAAGACAAAACTACTGCTCTTCATTCCCACACAAAAGTCCTCCCCAATAGACTTTACAGTTATATCCAACAATGGCATTGTCATATCTCCTGACCCAACCACCAAGCTCCTAATTGTAATAATATACCATAATCTTAACTTTGACACACATATCAACGCTACAATAAAATCAGTTATCAGAAAACTAGGCTCCCTCTGCAGGATTAAACCTTTCCTTACTCCCAACAGTTAGAACTACTATTGCCTATACCCATCTAATCTCTACCCTCCTCTACACCTCTCCCAAATTTACCAAGCTATCAAAAAAACCCTCAACAAACTGGCTACCTCCTACAATAACATTGCCAGATTTGCTACTAGTTCCTCATTTAGAACTCACCACTGTCTAAACATAAAGCAACTAGGATGGCTAGAACTACATAATCAGCTTCATTTTCAGCAACTTATTATTGCCCACAAGATCCTTTATCATCCCAGTAATACTTTAATACTTACTAGCATTCTCACCCTCTATAACAATCTTACAACCCTTCACTCAGAAAATAAAGTACTAGTATCTACACTTAAATCCAAAAATAAGGCTGGGGATTCACTGTTCTCCAACACCGTGGGTAAAACCTGGAATCTGCTTCCCAGTGAACTCTCATCTCTTTCTTCAGTCCGACTTTTCAAAAAGCAACTTAGAGAATACCTTAAAAACCACTGGCTATGCCCATGTAGTAACCCAGACTAATAACCCCCTCCAACTATGTCTAAAGTATATCTATCTAACCATTTGCAATTGTTATATCTAACTCTTCATTAGCCTTAGAGAGTAAAACCAGTTAAGCTAACTAAAGTCTGCAAAAACTTACTCTTATATAGGAACCACTACAGAGTATGAACTTGGATAGTAAACATTTTTACTGTATGAACCTGTTTTCACCTGTATATACCTATATGTGTGTTTCTGTCTCTTTTTATTATATGCTACTTTAAAAGTTGCTATGCTGCTATATAACAATTGTATTCTAGACTGTAAAATAGTACTGTACCTGAAGTTGCTATTATTCTGTTTATGTGGAGTTATCTCCCCCGCCCTCTACTGAAAATGGACATATATCCAGTTGCACTAGCCTGGTCAACAAATGTAAAATAAAAATAAATAAAAAATAAAATGTATCATGGGTGTTTATTAGGAGGTGGCATGTAGTTAGGAGGTTTCTAGAGGTTATGCCTTGGGGTGCATTTCAGTTTCTGCATTACTGTCTACCTCTGTTTATTAGAGACACGGGGGCCAGGCCCAGTGTGAATTTCCAATTTCCCATCGATTGGTCAAGGTTACACTTAAATAGGGTTAGGGATGTGGATCCTCTGAGACACATGTCTGTCTCACCAACATGTTGTATTTATGTCACAAGCAAAATTTAAATCCTTGAATGTAGTGGTGTTGCTGCTGTTCATTTTGTGGATGTGCAAAAGGTACATCAGAGCTGGATCTGAGGATACTTTATAGGCAGGCATAGATAAACTCTCAGTAACCTCTAGGTAACCGAATATAGTGATAGGGCTTTAAGGTGATCAGTAAAGGACAATGTCTTCATACCTTAGACTCTTATGGTAAGGATTCTTTGTAGGCATGTTTTACTGCTGTGTATATTTAGTCAGGTACATGCCAAATGGGGCATTATACTTTCTTAATACCTTGGCGACATGGTCAAAGGCCAGATTACTGTCTACATATGTTCCTTGATTCCTGACTACTGGGTCAACTCTTAGGGATGTCTTATTGCTGGAGTAATTAGCCTGGGTGGCAAAGGGCACTTATAATGCATTTCTTGGCATTCAGTTTTAGTCTGTAACTTTGGCACCAGTCATTTGTCTGTGTTAGACCCTGTGGTAAGATGTTTGTGTCATTGGGGAATCTATGATAGCTCTGAACTTGCAATCACTCACACATTTGGTCAGCCAAAGGCCTTTGACATTTGCCTTCACATCTGAGAAGTAGATGCTAAACAGGAGCTTTCCCAGCATAGACACCTGAGATACCCCACAGGAGACTGGTCTCTTAGTGGAGGTGGTATCACCAGTCCTGACTTTCTGGGTCCTGTCTGTGAGACAGCTGAGAATTCAGTGAGTTATGTAGGGGTTTATGGACTGTTTGGTGAGTTTGTCAACTATACCTGAGTGGGGGAGCATATTGAATGCCTTAGCCAGGTCCAATTGGGAGATACACACTATTTCCTCTCATCCAATGTCTTGCTGACCTTCTCAAAGAAGTCCACCAAGTTTAGTAGTCATGACTTTCCCTTGGCACAGCCAGATGGGGTTGGGTCCAGCGACTAACAGTTGTCTATGTCTTTGTTGATCATTTACATTAAAATTCACTCCAAGACTTTGCATATTAGACTAGTCAAACTAATAGGTCTGTAGTTCCTAGAGTCAGTTGACGGTCCACCCTTGTGAACTGGGATAACCATTGTAGTCCTTCATTTTAATAGTACAAAGTCTGTTTTGAGGCTGTAGTCACAAAGTTACTTAAGTGGTCATGACAGGTTATGTTTCCAGCTACTGAGAGACTTCCCAGGATATTGTTGGGGACAATTAAGTCTATGTTTTTGGGCTTAGCGAGCACCGCCAGGACCTGTTCAGTGGTAATTGTTGGGGGAGGTATGATAGTATGTTTTTATGGAGGGAGGAAGGTGGGGGGATTGGAGGGCAAAGTCTGAGCTCAGTCTGTCAGTCAGGAAGTTCACTTTGTCACTTTGCTCAGTGAAGGTGGCACCAATGCCCACCAATTCAGCACATTGATGTGTGCTGCCTTTGAGGTTTCAGACATAACTGTAGAAGGCCTTGTGCTTTTTTTAACCTGTAAGGCTGTCTTGACCTTGTAATTGGCCTTACTGAACTTAATTATTCCTCTTAGGTTCCTATTTAGTTTAATTAGAGAGCTGCTACCATTATGAGAGTTGCTCTTCCTGACTTTAGCCATGACTTTTTTTTTCCTTTTGTTATATACTCTACTAAGATTAGGAATCCACCAGCAAGGTCTGTATTTAGAGTTTGTTTTGGACATACACCTTGTAGGTACAACAGCCTCTATGCAGCTATTTACATGGTTGTACAGGGTCTCTGTGAACAATTCCTCATAGATTGTTGTGAACTCGGTGTTTGGAGGGGCAATGAATTTTGATAAACTATCACTTAATAGGTTGTCGTTTGTTTTGGAATAGTTCCTATCTATTAAAGGCTTTGCTTAAGTTACCAATAGTTGTCAGCATGGTGTGACATGGTTAACAGACCTGTCTTTTAACCATGTCCTCCCATGCTGACAGCTATTGAATCCTCTTGGAAAAACATGAGAAAATAAGCCAAATATTTGAAATCAATCAACTTTTGTTCATACTATGGCATAATCCTTGGCAAATGCAGAATGCTACTCAATGCAAAGAACATACCTGCCTGAGATTCAGATTTAGACACATCAACAATGCCTCCGTTCATATAGGCTAGGAAAGTATGTCTCAGGTTTTTAGTGCCTATATGGGCTATTATAGAATCATACTGGTACATGTTGTATTGTGACTTGAGTGCATGCATAACTTAGAGGATCAATGTTTTCGAATAAGCAAATAACTGTTATCTTCTCCTTGTTCAGTCTAGTGAGTGGGGCATCTGTGAGTCATACAATGGAGTCCCTTAATGACAAGAATCTTGAGTAATGTGTTGCCTTATATTATGGGTTTTGCTCTTGGGGCTCCAATGGGTGTAGGAGTATGTGTGGTGTTTGGTGTTGCTTTTAGTGAGTGCTTTAGATGCTGATGAGGATGAGCATTCCTGTTTATAGGCTTAGAAGGTTTTTGAGGATTGGAAAATTGCTTTTTATTGCCTCAGAATAGCTTGGTCTATGTGCTTGGTGGACACTATGTGTGATGGATGTCATACGTGTGTTCTTGACAACCTTGTTTGCTTGCAAGATTTTTGCCTCCAATGAAATTGTGTATGTGTACCACCTGCAACATCAGGTAGAACCCCCTTAGGGGACTGAGCTCAGCCTCCCCCTGGGAGCAGTGGCAGAGGTGTGGTGGTCATCCAGTGGCAACTACATGCCATGGTGTGCAGGATTATTCATCGGAGCTATGAACCGTGCCTGCCCCAGACTGAGGGCACACTGGTCAACCTGGTGGGGCAGGCTGGCCCTGGTACCCAGCCTCCAGCACAGCCACCTTTGGGGCAGTGAAGGAGCAGTGTCAACTGCCTATGGGTGGGGACCTCAGTCACACTGCTGCCATCTGGAGGCACAAGTGACTTGGATTCCACAACACTCTCCCCATCCAAGGTGTTTACCCCCTCATGTGTCTCACACCACCCTTTCATGCTGTCTTGTCTGTCTTGTCTGTCTGTTATTGCATCCTCTCCTACACAACTGACCTCTCCACATGTACCTATGTCCCTTCCCCAACATTCCCAACATTCCACTGTCTCCTTAAAAAAATGGGTGCCTGTCCCATAAAAAGTATATATATATATATATATATATATATATATATATATATATATATATATATATAGCCCCATACATAGCTCTCCATTTCGCATGTGTCCACTGGACGCAACTATTGTGATCCAATTGGCTTGACAACACATTTATGTTGTCCCCACCCATCGCTCTGGGGTTTGAGAGTCTAATTTCATCTACAGAATCTGTCAAAATGCACAACTGTTGCTGTTCAATAAATGGATAGCCATGGTTCTTTCCTACCTGCTGTTCAATATGTTTTTTTCCCCATGCTTGCTCCCATTTCACCACTTTCCTATCTCCTCTTTTTTTCTTTATGTTTTTTAGCACATGTTAGCACGGTGCACAACTCCATTTTACTTAGCTCAACTTAAATAAGCTTTACTGTCTATGTATACCTAGTCTCAAACCCAGACCCCTCTTAACTATAGCACAGTGCATTACCCACCATGCTACACAGGTCTTAGGTTACATAGGTGTTTCCAGCAATGCATACTGAATGCTAACTACTGTCATTAAGCATGTAAACGATATATAAAAGGAATGGAAAATATAGGAGTGTACCTTGGACCCTGGTGCAATAATACACCAGTGGACGGCCAAAGACATAACAATGGATGTACGTGAGACCTGTGATAGCAGGTATATGTGGCCTTTTATCAGCAACTGGTGGAAAGACACCTGCTAAGGCAACTATGGTAAAGTACATTTACAACTGGGACCCTGATGCAGAAATACAATCATATAAAGCCACGCACATACTCATGGATGTAGAAGAGTCTTGCTCAGCCTGTATATGTGCACATATATCTTGCAAATACATGTGCTTTTGCAGTGACTTATTAACTCAGTCTGTTAAATGCCTTGCATACAGTACATTTTGCCACACATAGTCCTGGCTTCGATTCCAGTGTTGTGATGCACTTCAATTATATTATTGTGCAGACAGCAAGCAATGACTGTGTCTTGCAGTCTTACTCCCAACAGTTTACTGCTACTTAACTAACTGCTACCCAGTTTTGCAAGATAAAGGCCTGCAGGCAGACACACAATGCACATATCCATATCATCTAACTATATGTTGCCTACCACTCTATTATTCACACTGTTGCATAACAGACGTACGGTACCTTACGCACATGCACCAATTTGACTGTATAAAATACCCTTACCCTGGCTCTGCTGTAATGACAGCCCTGACACAGCTGCCAAAGTTACACATACAGCTCATATCTCTCAACTGTAGAGATATTTGCAGAATGTCCAAATTTTTGCCTCATACCTTTGGTCCATTTTTCATAAAAATGTGTTTTTCTGGCAAATACTTGACAAAACTTTGATGATTGAGGTTCATAGGTTCATAGGTTCATAGGTAGGTACTAGGCTATTGGCCCTAGGCCCTATATAAGCCTAGCCAAAAAGGTACCCTGGCTTTTGCCACCCAAGAAAATTATTTCCTGTGCCCCTGTCGAGCAGAGCCACAGAGGTGATCCCCAGGGTGAATCTTCTATTTCCCATCCAACCATCGAGATTTTCTTGAAGACTGCTAATAAGGAGCTTTGTTTGATATAGATAGGTAGTTTGATCCAGAGTATGGTAAGTCACTGGGAGAGGAATCTATCCCTCCAGCATGTTCTGTTTATTGTGGTGACAAAGTTTAGGTCCCTAGAGCATGTAGCTCAGAGGGATTGGGATTTCTTTAAGTGGAGCATGTCCAACAGCTCTGGGTTTGACATAGCTTTATATGTTAGGCAGTCATCACCTCTGAGTAGACGATATGTGACGGAGTAAAGCTGGAGTTTTTTGAGATGGTCTGCGTAAGGCATCTGTTTGAGCCTGGTAATCCTCTTTGTGAGCTATTTCTGCAGCCTTTCCAGTTGTTGCAGATGTCTTGTGAGGTACATACCAAAAGGGGCGTTGTACTCTATAATGGGTCTAATGAGTGATGAGTAGAGGGGAACTATGACCTCTTTTTTTCCTGGATGTGAAACCTTTTGTGATGAAGTGTGCCATGTAGAAGGATTTCCTGACTACTGTGGTGATGTGATTATCAAAGGAGAGACTATTGTCCACCTGTGTCCCAAGGTCTCCTATCACACTTTTGGTGTTATGTAGACTACCACCTATGTGGCAGCTCATGAGTACAAAGTTTTTACCAAAGGGGATGACAATGCACTTTTTGGCATTGAGCTTGAGGCCATGACTTTGACACCAGGCATCTGTCTCAGTGAGGCCCTTTTGTAGGATGTCCACATCATTAGGAGTTTCAATTATGGCTCCTAGTTTGCAGTCATCTGAAAACTTTGTCAGCCAAAGACCTTCTGTGTTAGCCTGTACTTCAGAAAAGCAGATACCAAGCAGTAGAGGACCCAGGACCGAACCCTGTGATACTCCACTTGTCATTGGTCTGAAGTCAGATTTGGAGTCTGCTACTTTCACAGTGTGGGTTCTGTCAGTGAGCCAGTTGGCAACCCATCCTGTGACATAGGGATTTATACCTAGTTTAGTGAGTTTATCTATAATTCCAGAGTTGGGGATGGTGTCAAAAGCCTTGGCGAGATCTAGATAAGTTTTGTGAACCACATTACCCTTGTCTACGGCTTTGGTGACTGTTTCACAGAAGTCTATCAGGTTTAGGAAACATGATCTGCCTTTTACAAACCTGAACTGGGTGGGGTCCAGAGTTTGGAGATTACCACTGTCTTTGTTTATAAGTTCCATGATGATACATTCCATGACCTTGCAAACGAGGCTCATCAGGCTAATGGGGCAGTAGTTCCCAGGGTTCATGGTGACTCCCCCTTTGTGGAGTGGGATAACCATTCTTGTGCACCATTCAGTGGACACAAAGCCTGAGGTGAGGCTATGATTTAACATGTTGCTTAGGTGGGTTGCCAGTTCATTCTGTAGTTTGTGTAGAATGCAACCTGGGATGTTGTCAGGTCCCATGGATGCTGTGTTCTTGGCTTGGTTTTGGTTCAAAAATAAAGATAGTTTCAGGGTTTATACCCTTCAGAAAATTCATGATAATGGAAAACCTGCTATTCTATTAACCTTTTAAGTTTGTAAGAGCTATATTTAAACATTGTCTCTATGTTTGATACTTTGCCCCCCCCCCCCCCATTATTTATGGCTTTGTCCAGATTTCTTGCTGTAAGAGGTTGAGAGGTATGGTACATCTTGCTGTCTAACAAAGTGTTAACAACTCCCCCCATATGTTGTAAGCTGCAGCAACAGCTATAGCCTGCAACATATGCAGCTGTATGTTAAGCTACCTGCTACAGACCTACCATACCTCCAAACCCCCTAGAGCAAGGGATCCAGACACAGCCATGCTTATTGGGGGGGCAAAGGCCCAGAGGTAGGGACATGTTCAACAGTTTGCCCCTACAAAGATAGTAGGTTGGTAGAATAACAGCTACTGCATTAGCATGCATATTCTCATGTGTCTCTCTTTCCATACTGACATCAACCCAGAATGTTTGCCAGGGAACTGCCAGATGACCACAATGTTATGGGACACTGACCAAACATATGAGACAAAACTGTGCACATATTTCACAAATCTCTACAGTGGACAGTAGTCATGCCTACCCTCTGTGATGCTGTAGTCTCCACACCTCAGTAGTATCCATCTCAAACAGTAAGAAAGGTGCCAAGGCCTACATGAAGACCTTAAATATTGCACTGCAGTGGTATGTCATTGGCTACTGATACTGCAATTCAGCTGTTTTGACTGCAATTAGCAATTCTGAGCGACTGATTGGTGCAGAGGCCATTAACAGCTAATGAGCTTTACCTTCAAAAGGCAAGCATCTGATGCTGGGGAACAGGTCTGTGTGAGATTCCAGGCAAGCAGACAGTGTATGTCACAAGCTTTTCCAGGAGAAAGATTCAAATAAGGAATACTGCACTCCAACAGATATGTAATAGATTTTTCCATATAATGGGATGCAGATGAGATGATGGAGGTATGGAGAATAGGGAGAACAGCAGTATGCTTGTCGTAGATTTATGGCATTGAGATGTCATTGATACTCTGCTGCCCTACACCTACAGGCATGACTCACACCTGTCCCTGATTTCCAGCACATCTCAGGTCTGTCCCTATCAATCCCTCCCATAATGGTCGGCTGTTGTAGGAAAGCTAATAGATTACACTTAGTACATACTGACAATAGCTGAGGGTGTACACTCCTGTAACATCAAATGTACTATATGTCACCTTCTCTCATTCTGTGGATGTGTCACATACATAGTTCTAACACTGTAAATGTGTCCCTGAATGTCCTTGTTGTACTCTGGCTACGTCCCTGTGTCATTGACATGTGTCCCCGTTTGGTTGAGAGCTGTCAACCTCCTACAGCAAAAAATCAGGACAAAGCCATAATTAATGGTGGGCCAAAGGGCCAAACTCAGTGACAGTATATATATTGCCTGTACAATGTAAGAACGTGAGTAGACTAACATATATTACTGTAGCATAACTGTTTTCTGAGGGGTATGATGTGTGAAAGTCAGAATCTGACTGTATATGCTGATATCAACCACTAATGACTGGCCAACCATTTGTCAGACATCCACAGGTTTGTGTGAATAAGACCACATGTATGAGGCTATGATCCTGACATTCTCCAAACAGCTGTATAGTTGAGAGGTATGATGCCTACAAGAGACATATACTACTGCAGGTATGCATTGTTTTCTGTCATTTTGGCACACTGGTGTTGCTGGACTGTCCCTATATAGTTGTTGTAATACCACACTGCTGTTTGTCTGACAGCGGCTGTATGACGTATTAGTGGGAATTTGCCTGTAGGGGACACACCACAGTACACTGCAGTGATGGGTGTAGGGATTTACAGCAGAATCTGTCTCTACACACAAGGACATAACCCAGTATTACTACTGTCTTGGTGATATCCACACATGTGGTGTATTTCTAGACTGTGGGGTATGACGTGTGAGGGAGCAGTGGATAGTGCAGACCATTATGGGTGTGCAGGATCTGTATATAGTGGATGTCCATATATCTGGTCCTGTAATGTGTTCACCTCTTGTTATCTTTCAGGAACCATGTATCACAGGAGACATGCACTATTCACAACCACAGAGAATGACATAATACTGAATGTCCTCAGGCACCACCATCACATCTTGCTTAGCAGGGCTGGGCACAATCATGAACAGCAGGCAGCATTGTGGACAGCCCTTGTGCAGGTTGGTAATCAGATTGTTCAACAGGACAGGACCTGTGAGCAGGTCTTATCAGGACAAAGATATGGTGAATGCTGCACGTCATAGGACAGCTACTTTTGCCAGGGATCATGATGCCACCAGTGGAGGGCCTGCAATGAAGCAACCACTCTCAGCCACAGAGGACTTCCTGGTGAACCTAGGATCAATCAACAGCTCCCAGGCATCTATCACGCCATGCATCCAGGAGATGGGTGCCACAGCATCCACAGAAGAGGAGAGTCCAGGTAAGCTTACTTTGTTCACCAGTGTATAATACTGTATCAGTCGCTGTGGCAAGCTGTACATACCAGTACATGGGTGTCAGGCCTATCTGCATTGGGGGGTTGGGTTTTATGCAGTTGTGCATATATACTCAGAATGTCAGCAATATAGCCATTATCACAGTAGGTACTGTACTTGTGGATATATGCACATATTACCTTGTAGCACTGCAGCAATTTGGTGATGCTGGCAATACTTCTCCCTCACCTTTTCATAGGTCTGTCAGGTATGGCCCAAGTCCATGGTCTTGTACCTGGTAAGTGTGATACTCTTATTTTATGGATCATATATACCCTAAGAAACTTAAGGGCTGCCACTTCACCCTATGTACCACTGTTGGGCTTTGCCAGAGTAGACTATTTGTATGTTCCAGTCTGGAACTGTTAACTACAGTGCTTAGACTGGGCAAACACAGGTGTGTATTTGTACAAACATTAACATGTTTGCACTTATAGTTTTGAATGACTACACAGCCTGCTATACATGAGGCAATTACTCCAAGATGCCTATTCAAGCACAGTAGGGAAATGGTGCATATCTGAGGCACTGATACTACAACTGGCAATTCATTCTCAAGATAGCTGTACTAGGTGTTATGTGTAATTCTATCACACTGTATACACTGTCATATTGCATACTTCTCAGGTGTATTGTATTGGCAACATTAACTGGATGTAGTTGAAATGCATGTTATAAAGGGACTGACTTGTCTGTGTATGTTGTTGTGAGTTTGTCTATTGTGCATGTGAGCAGAGATGAGAAGATGTGGCATGTGTAATGCAGTTTTGGATCCTCATCTGTATGCATCTGTGTGGATTACCATACATAATATTGCAGGTAGTAATCTACTACTTTTGTCTTGCTTCTCACAACCTCACAATCTGATGTCAGTGTCTCATCGGACTTTGATGATGGTGGTGGCCATAGTAAGGCATAGGTGGTGTTGTCGGGGGCTGAATCTGTCCCAGAGGTTAACATTCCTCTTCTGCCCCCATTGTCCCTGCACACAGCCAGTATACCCACACATGCCAGTCCCCAGAGGCCACAGATATTGGACAGTCAGAGGGTGAAAGCATTGCATAAGACAGTGTGACAACTATGGCATCAGTGAGTGTAGAAACTAGTTATTGCCAGAGAGCTGGTGAGGTCCCACACAGGCAGATTGACAGGGGTTCTTAAAGGAAGATTGCTGCCCACCCACCACCTGTTGCAGGTGTCACATCACAGGTCACTCACAGTATGTATCTTTGTTGCCGGATGGTACACTGGTGGTAGTGCTACAGAATTACAGATGAGTCACAGACCCATGTATGTTTTTGTCCAAGGGGTCTGAGCAGTTAAATTATGGACACATGGCGGCAATATAGCAGCACAGGATTTCAAGGCAGTGCAGCAGAAATATGTCAGCAAGGTACGTCAGAACATGTGCATGGCTCCCTAGATGCATATGTGTGTGTGTCAGGGACAATGGGGACAGTCAGTGTCATCATGCTTTCATGCCCTGTGACAAAGTCTGCTACCCTTGATATGTGTCAACTGGGTATTCTGCATGTACAAATCCAGATGGTGGACATCAACTATGCTTATGTAGATGAGGGTAATTTAGGGCCAGCGGCTAGTCACAGGGCCTTAAATTGCATAACCATTGACCAGAGATAAGCCAGATGGGCATGTCTATAGTGCCGCAAGGATATATATGTACAAGCAGACACACACACACACACACACACACACACACACACACACACACACACACACACACACACACACACACACACATTGGAAGATGTGAGTTTAGAACCCTACCTATCTACTGTTACACACTATAGCTTGTAGTACTCATCGCATCTACCACAGAGTTTATCTCATATTAGACTGTCAGCCAGTGCTCTTAAGGTGGATGACATCATCAGGCCTAGTAGAGGAGGGTACTTAGAGACCAGCAGCCAGTCACAGGGCCATAAAATGCATACTGTTGCACAAGGATAGCCCATATTGGCATACCCACAGTGCTGTGAGGGGATATATTGAAACACACACACACACACACACACACACGCACACACACACACACACACACACACACACACACACACACACACACACACACACACAAACACACACACCTAGTATTACACACTACAGCTCACAATACTTATTGCAGACATCACAGGTTATATCTGTTGCATATGTTGATACAGGCACAGTACTTGTGGAGTACACAAAGTGGCCTTGTGTTAGACAGCATGTGTGGCCTGCAGAGTGATACTGCTTGGTACTGTTATTGTATCTAGTGTCCTAGGGGTGGGACACCTGGAAATATCTCTGCTATGTGTGTACACTTACCAGTCTGGCCATATGTGCCTGTTTGCAGTTTGATTGGCAGATATGTGGACAGGGACAATATGGCCTGTCCAAGGCATGAGTTACACCCATTGTACATAACACCACTTGTGTACCTGTGTCTGTCTACAGAGTGACAGTCTGCAGGCACAGGAGTTGGTTGGTGATTGGATTATGTACCGTTGCAGCCTTGGTCTGGTTCTGTCGAACAACTGTTGTGATGTGTAAGTGCAGATAACTCCAGCATTCCAGGGTATGTGGGGACATTTGTACATCCCCACACATACCTATATAAATGTTTATAACAGGGATGTCTCCTTAAATGTTATTGTGTGTGTACGTTATGTAAATGTGTTATGTAGGTATATGTAGAGAGTTATGTGCCACATACGGATAGATACACTCATCAAGTATGAGAGGGATAGGAAGAGACAGATATGTATACTTAGCTGTATGTATGTACAGACATATTTCCACATAGCAGGTCTTTGGACAGTAGAACCGACAGACTTGAGCTCAAGTTAGCTAAGTATAGGAGCATGCCCAGTGTGACTGTCAGTATTTACAAGGTGACTCCAGGCCAGAGCTACCTGTACTCTGGTCTGGGATACTGTGTGTTGCAGGCCATTGGCTGCTGCAGCTGTTACCACAGGACTACACTTCCCTGATATTGTCCAAGGCATTACCCAGCTGTTTGCTGACCTTAAAATGTGGCTCATACCTCACAACTGTACAGAGCATCTTAGACTATCCACCATTTTGCCTCATAGGTTTGGTCCATTTTGCATAACATTGTGGTTTTCTGGCAAATTAGTGGCAAATCATTGAAGATTGCAGTCAATAAATAATGACAGACATTTGAGTTTCAGACTCCATACACATCAGGACATTCATACTACTGCAATACTTGTTATTCTGTTGACTTTCTAAGTTTGGAAGAGCAGATATTTAAAAGCTGTCTGTATTTGTGGACCTTGGCCCCACTTTTATTCATGGCTTTGGCCAGATTTCCTGATCTAAGATGTTGAGAGGTATGATGTGTCTGGGTACAGGATGTAACACCACACACAGGGTGACAGTCTGCATACATTTCCCTGCACATATATTTGCAAAATGTCCAGCATTTCATCCCATATGTCTGCTCTGCTCCACATACATTTGTAGTTTTTCAGTACTATACTGTAAACAGTGGTCACTGAATTGTTGTAACTACTGACACAGTTAAATGATGGCCTTTACATCCTGTAGCTAATCTGACCTGTTGCAGCCTGCTGTTATACTAGCCACCTGCTAGGTTACTCATACCATGTATAATGTCTGTCTGTAGGTATGACCCTTTGTCCCCCCATTCACTCTGGCTTTGTCCAGCTTTGTTGCAGTAACAGATTGAGGGATTATGACAGTATGTGGGAATGCCACCATATGAGTACCTCACATGCAAAAGATGTTAGATGCTTCCAGATTTGGGCCATCAACACTATCGCCCATGCTACTGTCCCTGGCTCACTGAGTCACACCAGCTGCCAGACAGAGAGGTTTCATTCCTCACACTCTCAACAACATACAGGAATTGTCTGGTCTGCTGGTATATCATTGCAGACTTAATGTTACAGCAGTTATATGGGAACACTGATGTACTTGGGGTGGGGGATGACCAAGCCCTTGTTCTGCTGGCACAGACAGTCATGCAACTGTCCTGTGACCCCACTGTTTGACATCTCCCTTGAATAATGTCATGGAGTTTCCAGCCATGGGGCCTAGTGGATATTATGGGCAAAATAGTACTGAACAGAGTACCTGTTATCCCAAGTGGCTGTTAGATCTCTACAAGTAATCCCAGTAGCCCACTATATATCTCTGCAAGTAACCAGTAGCACACTATATATTTAGCCCACTATATTCCCTTGCATACATGTGTCAGGTCCATACATATACTACCATATTGTAACACCCCTTACAAGTAGTGCTATAGGAGAGTGAATTACCTTGCAAATGCAGCAGTTGACAGACCTGTAATTTGGGGCTAACTCTGTCTGATGCATGCAGTCCACAGCCAATACATGGTGAGGTACAGGTTGTGTGGTCTGGCTGACTTCATTTTTACTAATAGGTGTGCAAGTCAGAGTAAGGTGTCAGTCCTTAGGGCCCTAGGTTGTCAGTGCATGTGCTATGCACTGTCTCTTGGCCAAGGCCAGGGCATATTGGGCACACCTACATCTGCCTACAGGGACAGCCTGTGTAGGTTCCTCCTCCAAGTCCACAAAACCACCAGCCTTTGAAGGCTATGGAAGCCGAGGTACCAGAATAAATCCTTCTGTGCATCTGATCGTGTTGGTCCTGCTTTTTATGGTGGTTTTGTGCTTTGCTTGCTTCACTTTGGTTGTGTTGTTGTCCTCCTCCAAGTCCCCCTGTGGGTGCAGCTGTGGTGACCTAGGCACTGGTGGGGGGCTATGTATCCCTTCCCTTTGCTGATCCTGTTGTAGCTGTTTCCACAGGATCATATAGTGTAGCATGGCACATACTGTGAACATCTGTGCATATGTGGCTGGAGAGTACTGCAGGGTTGCACCAGATATATCAAGGCACCAGAACCGCAACTTAGACAGCCCAAACACATGTTCTATGATGTTCCTAGTTCTTGCATGTGCCTCATTATGGCATATTTCAGTGTGTGTGTGCATTTCTGATGGGTGTCATCATCCACGGTTCCAGTGTGTAGCCAACATCCCCCAGTAAATGGCCATGTGGGATGCCCCTCCCCCTAGCAAAATCTTCTACAGCTGTGATGTGTGCCAGATATAGGAGTTTTGATAACTGCCAGAGCTGCCAGCACACACATTCAGGATAACACCCTGGGAATTGGAAATGACCTGGCAGTAGATGGAGTGGTACCCCTTGCGGTTGACATAGATTCTACCCTCCTCACCAAGTGGGGCCTTGATGTGTACATGAGTGTAATCTATGGCAGCCAGTACCTCAGGGTTGTGTGCTACATGGTAGAAGAGTCATATACTGCTGGCCCTTTCATTAAGGGTGTGGGGAAAATAAATGTGCTCACTGGCATTGGTAGCATGCCATCAAGGAACTGGTGGAGTACCCTGGAAGCAGATGTCTGTGAGACCCCCATCATGTCCCCAGTTGGTCTTTGGAAAGTACCTGTAACTAGTATCCTAAGGGCTACTTATACCTTTGTTTCCACTTAGATGGGTTCCTCTCTGTTGACTCTGGGTCTGAGTTGAGGTCAGCAGAGCTCAGTGAGTTCTTATACTATGTCCCTGTTCATCCTGTAGTGGTCTACAATCTCTAGCTCATGTAGATCCTGGTGGGTTACCCTGTACCTGAACACACTTTTCCTTCTCAGTCTAGGCTTATGGTTAGCTTCAGCAGTAGTTGCATTGACCTCAGCATCTACCACATACATATGTAGCAGAACTGCAGCAGCCCCTAGCATTCTCTCAGTTAAAATTCCCAAGTCTGTACAGCAATGGTGCAGTAAATGGGGAAAATCAGATTGTAGGATGTATGCATACTTTATAGTGCTCTGCTGTAGATGTAGCCTGTGTGATTAGCTAGCTATGATGCATTCCACCTGCCAAGTTCATCATTAAGAGTTTTAATGGACCTAGTTTAAGTGAAACAGGGGTCATCAGTAATTAGTATATCACTGGTTTTCTCAGCCATTTTCTTTTGACAGCCTTTCTTCTGAGCACTGTGGTACACTGCGCAAACCTGTACTACAAAGATAAACAGAGCTCAGAAGTCCATAAATACACTCCAATGGAAGGCCAAGCTGAGCACAGTGGTGCGCCGTGCAGACATGCATAAGCGCAATGAAGCATGCGCCTCAGAGGTAAACACATCTTATCAGTCAGTATGGACACCCCCTGCTCAGCTCAGCAGATCACCATGCAAACAGGTGCTGCTGAGCTCCAATGAGCTTACAAGCACTCAGACACAACCCCCTCTGCTGTCGGCTACCTCTTCTGTGGACACCAACATGGTTCTGTGCCTACACGGATAGGATCTGTGGACACAGATACCCATTTGTGCTGTTCAGTAACCCCAGCTCATTTGCATACAGATCCGTGCTCAGAACCTGGTAACTGCATGGTTCCTTGCCCTGCCTTGTTGGCAACCACAGCTGTGTAATATTGTACATACTTCACACAGGGTCCTATAATGCATTACTATTACAAACTCACAAATTCTGTTTTTGCACTCTTTTTATATATTTTTTCATGAAAGCATGTTTGCGCACTGCGGTGTGCCACTCACACATACTCAGAGTATTAAAAAAAAATAAAATTATTTTACGTTATTTTTCATAGGGTTTTGGACACACGGTTGATAGTTTTGCACATATCTGTGTCCACTATGCTATTTCTGATACTCTAAGTACACTTTTACAGCCCCTGGTGTCTTTTTTACATCCTGTACACAGAATTTTTCTTTCTACATTATGGACACCAACACGGAGTATGCAGAACTGCCTATCTGCTTGCTGGATCACTCCACCTCCCCTCATTTGCACGCATTTCACCTGCTTATGAAGTTATTTGCATGCCACAGACACTTCTGTGTTCATACACTCGTGCATGCCCCTCACCTCCATTTACTGAATCGCACATCTGCTTACTTCTGTGTAAGCACCGGGTCACTATGCCTACACAGAAAATAAGTCTGTGTAGGCTTTATTGAATTACCCCTGGGTCTAAAAGTCTTTAAACTGAAAAATGCTGTAATTTAGAGCATGCTTCTTCCCTATATACATGATTGAATGTCAAAAAGTTTTATGCTGTTTTCTGACCTATAATTCTTCTTTAAAGAAGTTTCCTATTAATAAAGCATTTGCTCTGTTTCAAAACTACTAGAAGCATTTCTTTTTTGTTATTTACTGCACACTCAAGTGCTGCTACTTTACCTAAATTTGTTTTTCTTATAATGATGTTAATATCTGTGAGATCTAAGTACTTCTTATTAGAACACCATAATTCACCTGGGAAGAAGACCTCTTGATTACTAATTTTATCAGACAATACTGAACTGACTCTTCTTCTACTTTTTATTAGCATTTCCATACTGAAATAAATTATAATAAAATGTTCTATTTTTTCTAATCAAGGATTTTCTTATCTGTGTCAAATGAAAACCTTAACTTAGTGACTGACCTATGACTGGCTTGAAAGGTTTTAAGGAGTGGTTATTAAAAAAATAAATGCATTTATGGAAAACAACAATAATGGTGAAGTAACAGATATACTCTGGGATGCATTTAAAGTTTACATCTTTAGTGGAGTTAAAGTTTGGTATTTTCAAAGGATAAAGCAATGGGACAAGGAACTTTCTGACTTACAAGCCAAAATAGATAAGCTGAAACAAAATTTAAAATCAAATGATAAAGTAGTACGTACTGAAATTTATAAGCTAAACCATAAATATTTAGAATTATACAATTCCTCCCCTAAAACGTGCACGCTGATTGACCAGCCCAACCAGCGTGCCCGTTGTAAATCCCTCAATATACTAACGGAAAAAGGTCCGGTCGCCCGGACTTTTTCCGTTAGTATAAAACACTGTCTCGCTATGTTAAAAGAGTTTAACATAGCAACACAGGTTTAAAAAAAGCAACGGAGATCTCCGTTGCTTTTTTTAAAGCTGTCTCGCTATGTTAAACTCCTTTAACATAGCGACACAGTGTGTAAAAAGCAACGGAGATCTTGCGATCTCCGTTGCTTTTTTTTTTAAGCTGTCTCGCTATATTAAATGGGTTTAACATAGCGAAACAGCTTTAAAATAAGCAACGGAGATATCTGTTGCTTATTTTAAAGCTGTCTCGCTATGTTAAACCCATTTAACATAGCGAGACAGTTTAAAAAAAAAAAAAGCAACGGAGATCGCAAGATCTCCATTGCTTTTTACTGTTTCGCTATGTTAAATGGGTTTAACATAGCGAGACAGCTTTACAATAAGCAACGGAGATCTCCGTTGCTTATTTTAAAGCTGTCTCGCTATGTTAAACCAATTTAACATAGCGAAACAGTGCTTTTGCCCACAGCTCTGATGTACTGTGCAGGCATGCGCAGTACATCAGAACTGCCGCAGAATACCAGACAGCTGCGGAAGGGCAGTAAAGAGGCATTATACAATGCAATTATTTAAGAAAAGTAATTATTTCTTTTCTTAAATAATGTCATTGTATAATAGCAATAACCCACTTCTGGGTTTGGGTAATGCTGGATTTACCCACGGTTGGCTTTGTTTGGTCCCTTGGGCTTCGTCCTCGGGACCAAACCATGCCAACTGTGGGTAAATCCAGCATTACCCACACCCAGGCATGGGTTATTGCTATAATATTCCCCTGGATTCACTATGCCCTGCACAGCATGCAGGATCAGTGCATGAGCGCCTGCACGTAATATGTCCACCGAGTGATCCAGGAACAAGCTCCCAGGACGTGCATGAGTGCTCCTGCACTGTTCCTACATGGAGAGAGCCCCTGTATGCAAATCACCTCATTTGCTGGCAAAAACCATGCAAATTAGGTGATTTAGCGATTCAGGAAGCAGGCATGAGTCCGTGCAGGACTAGTGTATTGTGCAGAAATGTGCTCGGTTATTAACCAAGTTCATTTCTGCAAACTGCAAAACGGAGGCATGTCAGCTCATAGAAATGCATGTATTAGAAGGTTAGACATTCTAAAGGCAAAATATATGGCCAGAGGCATGAAAAGTAATGTTTTTTTTTTTTTTCCGATTTCAGCTGTTTAAGCATAGGGCAGTGGTGCCCAAACGGGATCGTCATGAAAATAAAATAAAATAAAAACCCTGAAATTAGCTTTCTGGCCAAAACCACAATATTGTCGTCATAGTCAATGGCAGGCAGAAGACAACATGGCCAGTAAATAGGTTCATAGGTTCATAGGTTCATACTAGGCTATCTGCCCAAGGGCATTTATAAGCCTAGCCCATAGTTATGTGGCTTTTGCCACCCCTTTAGTTTGAATAAAAACTATGCCTATAATTTTGCTGTGCCTCTGTCAAGCAGTGACACTGAAGTAATCCCTGGGGTATATCTGCGATCTCCCATCCATTGGTCAAGATTCCTCTTGAACAAGGCCAGCGAGGTGCTCTGCCTCACATGCACCGGGATTTTGTTCCACAGCATAGGGAGTCTCTGGGTGATGAATCTGTCCCTCCAGCACGTTCTATTTATAACCGTGTCAAGGTTTAAGTCTCCCGCCCTTGTGGTTCTGAGGGATCTAGATTTTTTGAGGTGAAGCATATTCATCAAATCTGGGTTTGACATGGCCTTATATGTCAGGCACAGGTCACCTCTGAGCAAGCGGTATGAGACTGAATAGAGCTGGAGTTCTTTCAGTCGGGCAGCATAAGACATATTTTTGAGACCCTTTATCCTTTTGGTGAGGAACTTTTGGGGCCTTTCAAGCTGCAGCAGGTGTCTGGTCAGATACATTCCGAATGGGGCATTGTACTCAATCATAGGTCTAATGAGTGATGAGTACAGGGGACGATGACCTCCTTGATCTAGATGTGAATCCCTTCATGATCAGGTGGGCGATATAGAAGGTTTTCCTAACTACTTTAGCAACATGAGTGTCAAACGAAAGGCTACTGTCAACCTGGGTCCCCAGATCCCTGATGACTTTTTCTGTGCTCAGTGGATTGCCACCTATATGGTAGCTAGGGGTAACCTTGTTTTTCCCGAAGGGTATGACTATGAATTTTTTGGCGTTTAACTTCAGGCCATGGCTCTGGCACCAGTTATCAGTTTCTGTGAGGTCCTTCTGGAGGATATCTGTGTCAGATGTGTTTTCGACTATGGCGCCCAGTTTGCAGTCATCTGCAAACTTTGTCAGCCATAACCCTCCTGTGTTTGCTTGTACTTCAGAAAAGTAGATTCTGAACAAGAGTGGACCCAGGACTGAGCCCTGTGGGACACCACTTGTGACAGGCTTTGAGTCTGACATGGCTCCAGCAACTCTGACCCTGTGGGTTCTGTCACTTAGCCAGTTTGCAACCCATCTTGTGATGTATGGGTTTACATTCAAGCTGATGAGTTTTTCGATGATACCTGAGTGGGGTATTGTGTCGAAGGCCTTTGCCAGGTCGAGGTAGGCTGTATGGACTGCCTTTCCCTCATCAATGGCCTTGGTGACTGTCTCAAAAAGTCAACCAAGTTTAAGAGGCAGGATCTGCCTTTGACAAAGCCAAACTGGGTTGGATCCAAAGTCTGCAAGTTCCCTATGTCTTTATTTATGAGTTCCATTATGATCCTCTCCATGGCTTTGCAGATAAGGCTTGTCAAGCTAATGGGGCGGTAATTTCCAGGGTCTGTGGAGGCACCGCCCTTATGAAGTGGGACCACAGTCACCGTCGCCACTCCTTGGGTGCGTATCCTGAGGTGAGGCTAAGATTAAACAGCTGTCCTAACTGTGGGTTTAATTCCTCGTTGAGTTTGTGAAGCACACAGCCGGGGACACCATCTGGTCCCATGGATGCTGTGTTTTTTGCCTTAGTGAGGGCAGTTCTCACCTGGGCGTTGGAGATGTTTGGGGGGCTACAATCCTCTGGAATAGATATCACTCCTTTTGGGGGGGAGGGGGGGAGAAGTTTGCACTGAACTTGTCAGCCAGTATGTTGGCAATGTGTGTAGGTTCAGTAATTTTCACATCATTTTGAATTAATTCTGAGCATATCTGGGAGTTTCCTCCTAGGTTTCTAACATAGCTAAAGAAGGCCTTATGATTGTCTTTAGAGTCCTTGGCAATTTTTCTCTCAAAATTTGCCTTGGATGATTTTATGAGAGCTCTTAGTTTTTTACTTATAATGATCAAAGGTGTCTTACCTTTCAAGGATTTTGCTCTATCTTGTAGTAGCTTCCTCCTTTTGTTGTAGAGCTTGTTTATGGCTGGGGTCCACCAGACTGGACGCTTGCCTTTGGTACAGAGAGTCTTAGTTTTGTTTGGGATTGCCTGATCCATGCAGTCCTGTAGGTGCTGGTAGAAGGCATTTGTAAGTGATTTAGTGGTTTGAGTAATGTTTACCACTGGCTCAGGGGCCTTAAAGGAGACCACACTAGTTTTTAGAAGTGTGAAATCGGCTTTTGAGAAGTTTTTCACTGTGGTCTTTTTGTTTCAGGTGGGGTGGGATGAGGACCTCCAGCGAGATTAGTTTATGATCTGATCTCACCAGTGAGGGGTATACTTCCGGTGTTGAACATTTTGATCCCATGTTCGTGATGATGAGATCAAGTATGTTTTCTCCTCTTGTGGGGATAGTGACTAGTTGTTCCATGGCATTTGAGTTTATGAACTCCAGGAATCTTTGGGTTAGAGTGTTCGGGCTTGAGTAGTGTTCCCAGTCTATATTAGGGTAGTTGAAGTCACCTAGTATGATGGTGTTTGGAGATACATTTATCCTCTCCAATGTTTTCAGGAAGGCCATGTGAGGTTCCTGAGTTTGAGAGGGTGGCCTGTAACATGCTACAAATTGCAGAGCAGTCTTGCCTATGGTTAATTGCACCTGGATGGTCTCCGATGCATTGTGCGTTGCCACCAACCTTGAGGTGTGGGTGTCCTTTATGAATATGGACACCCCCCCTCCTTTCTTGGTGTTGTCCGGATTTTGGGGCCGGAATGCATGATATGAGGTGAAACCTGTTAGTGCCGGGGTGCTCTCTGGAGCCTTGAACCAGGTTTCAGTCACAGCACAGACATCGATGTTCTCCATACTGAGAAGGGCCTCGAGTGCGTGCATCTTGAGATTGAGACTTCTGGCATTGAGCAGCATTACCCTTAGTTTTTTTCCTTTCTGGTGTTCTAGGGTGGTAGGTTTAGAATTTGAGCCTTGCCTAAAAAAGGCACTATGGGGTGGCAAGAGCCTTTGCCAATATCCGGAAGCCCAGGGGTGACAGGTGCAAGCCGTCCCTTGCGAAGCAGCGTGGCTTGTCCAGCATGTCATCCCAGGCAGACAGACATTGGATCCCCTTTGAATGACACCAGAATTTAAGCCAATTATTAAAGCTGATCATCTTATCACTGTATTGTGGCATCATTCTAGGTGAAGGTAGGATACTGCTCAAGGTCAGGGTCATACCTGCCTGGGCTACATAATCAGAGAGCTCCTCGATGTCCCTTTTCTTGTAGTCCAAGGAGGTACGTCTCAGGTCGTTGACACCAGCGTGGACAATGACTGAGTCGTACTTGTACCTGCTGTTGAGAGACCTGAGTGCTTGTGTTATGTGGCGGATTCTAGCGCCCGACAGGCAGCTTACTGTGACCTTCTCCTTACTCAGTCTGGTGAGCGGGACGTCAGTGTGTCTGACTATGGAATCACCAATGACAAGTATGTCTGGCATTTTGTTTGGCCTTAAGGGCTGTGACTGTTTGACACTCTGACTGTGTGGTCTATGTGTTGCATGTGTTGGGTCGTGAGGTGGTAGTTGTTTGGGTGTCTGCTTTGGTGGCCTCTGCTGTTTTGGTAAATTTTTGATCAGAGCCTCTGAGTATGTCTTTGTGTGAGTATGTGTATGATTTGAAGTTGTGATGGTACCATGTGTGACTGGGTATGTATTGTGTGTGGTTACCTTCTCCTCCTGTCTGGTCTTGCCAGTCCTATGTTGAGAGAGCTCAGCCTCCAGTTTGGCCATATAGCTGCATCTCTCGCATGTATTTGTGTTTTGTGGGAGAAGGAGAGGATTGTCTGTGTACATGAGGCAATTGTAACATTGCCTCAATGTTCCCAGGTTCACCAGTTGAGCTGGAGAGGACACTAGCAACTGATCCCTCGACATACTAGAAGTAGTAGATAAAGAGACTTTCAAAGGACTCCGGGAAGTGGGTTTTAGGCTGGTGGGGTACTATCTATAATAAGAGTGCTTTATCAAGGTGCAAGTACTGTAGGAGTAAGTGCTAGGCTTTACAGATAGAGAATAGTCTACTTGGGAATCAAGTAGAGATAAACTTTTCAGTTATAGGATATGCTGGTTAGATCAGCAGTACAGCTCGAGGAAGGTAGTTCTAAGGGAAAATTTGAAGAGTGGAATTTAGATGGCGAATAGTTTAACCTTGTTTAACCGCCGCTGCTCTTGTGTGCAACAGTGGCAACTCAGCTAACGAGCGTTTAGCGTGTTTTATAGCAGGGGGCTGAAGGGAGCTAGAAATTGGCCCAAAACGACCAATGGACTACTAGTTTCTGGCTGAAACTTCACCAAATCGGACAAAAAGGCCGCTCAGTGCTTCCCACTCCCACTGGTAAGCAAAGAAACTTCCCTCCTTCCTAATAAGGCAATGGATCAGTAACAGGAACTAAAAACAAAGCCCAGGGATCAGCAACTCTGAAACTGGACTACTCTAGTTCAGTAAGGCGGGAAAACAAGAGATTTTTTTGTTTTATTACAGAGACAAGGAAAAAAACAGACAGTAAATGCTGTAAATCGGTTAGCGCACTTTAGTGTGTAGCCTACAGAAACAATTTGCAACAATTAGTAACTTAAAGTGCAAATAGTGGTTGTTAAGAGGGAAGGCTCAGTGTTGGACACGTAACTACCCATTAGCCAGTGGCAGCTGGTGACTTCAAATCAAAGGGGGGCTGCAGGAGACAGCTGAATGGATGGGGTCAATGGGAAGGGGTGCGGCCAACTAGAAAGGGGAGGAGCTACGCTCAAAACCACAAAAACTAACTAAATACACTGCCCTGGGTGCCAAACCGTCATTATGACAGTCCAATCAAGACAAAATGAAGTGTAGAAGAATAAAATTATTTCAATTTATTGGCTGCACGACAGCTTACTTAATATCTAGATGGAAACAAAAAGGTTGTGAGGCATGAAAAAATAAATTACTTTTTAAATACATTAATGGAATGCTAGTCAAAATCAAGTATAAGAAAAACAAGCAGCACTCAACTCAAACCACTTCTTGCACTGCAGTTCTAATTATAATTTATATTCAGCTTTATTAAAGTACCAAGTAACATGCTGAAAGTAGAAATCTCTGATGCCCCCACTTGTAAAAATGTTTCTTATCCAAAAAAAGACCTGCTGCCTGACAACTATCTACTTGTTTCATGGGGAAAACATGATCAAAGTAAAAAAATGAAAAGCTAACAAGAAATAAGCTCAAGATACATTGCTTAAAAGGATTACTGTACAGGTTATGGACCACACGATTGGCATTCTGTTTAGTTTACGGGTAAAGCCTGCAGAGATGACTGGAAGTCTCCAAGTGTAATGAGCTTCTTAAAATAATGTAATCCTGTCCTTTATTACAAATACTGTCATATGTATTTCAATACCCAAGGCTTATACATTATCTAGTTAAGTATTCTCTACATGGCAACAACAGAAAGGCTTTCAATTTTGGGAATTCTTTAACAGTATGCTTATTAAAGCTTACTTGCATCTTACAATCTCAGCCAAGCTTACCTGATGGTCATTAAAGTATTGCTACTTAAACACAGAGGAACAGGCACTTTGAGTAATAAGCATAAATCAACAGTACAAAAAATATGACAGAAACCAGGCCATTCTGCAAAAATCAAGGACAGATGAAAAGCCACTCTAGTACTTGTGTCTACCTTGGATGGGGGGGATACTCTGCACATTTACACTGCATAACTACTCCTTGCCCTACTTCGACACATCCAGAGTCACTACATGGGGGAGCGGGGTGCAACAAGTATGTCAAAATTTGAAATGTCTCTGGCTGAATGTGATGGCCCTGACACATTTGTCATACCTCTCAACCTCAGAGCAAGAAATCTGGAGAAAGCCATACAAAGAAGTGGGACAAAGGCCCAAAAATAAGGACAATTTTTAAAATATTGCTCTTATAAACTTAGAAAGATAATAGAATAGGTCTTGCATTAATAGGAATTTTCTGAATGGTATGAAATCTGAAACTCAAATGTCTGTCATTATTTTCTTACTTCAGTCATTAATGATTTGTCACTAATTTGCCAAAAAAACCCACAATTTTATGAAAAATGGACCAAAAATGTGATGTAAAAATATAACATAGCCACACAATACAGCTGGAAACCTATCAGAGAAGGGACACTTTAGTGTTAGTATTTGAGCAGCTGACAAAATAAAAGAATCTACATGCATTTCTGAAATAAAAGTAATCTATAACTCTGATTATTACAGTTATTTCTTAATTGTAAACCCTCCATGTTTTCTTCCAAAACTGCTATTTTGCGGAGGGATTATTAGGGGGAAGAGCAACATTTTGAGCCAAAATCAGGGACAGTTGAGAGGTTTGGCTATGCCTAATTCTATAAAGCAATTTATTTGCATGTGCCTCTCAACCTGTTAATGCAATAAATCTGGACAAGGCCAAATATATTGGGGGAACATATAAACAGTACTAAAAATTGCTCTTGTATAAACTGAGACAGTTGCTAGAACAACAGGACTTACTTTAGCATGCATTTTTCTGAAGGTTATGAAGTCTGAAACTCAGTGTGTCATTATTTAGTGACTTAATTCCTAAATGATTTGCCAGAAAACCACAAATTTTATGAGGAACAAACCAAAAATAAGAAGCAAAAATCTATTCATTCTTTGAAAATCTGGACAGTTGGGAGGTATAGTTCAGCTGGGGCTGTCTTTAAGTTTGCCGCCTTTCCCCCTCACAAAATCATGGTCGAATGGAGCCTCCCCCTGCAGCCATTCCAATGATCCATTACTTGGCTATTTCACTCCATTTACCATAAACACTAATGTGCATACTGATTTACTTCTATGATGATTTGGACTTCATTTGAAAGTTTTATTTTGCATTTTACAGCACAAACACTAAGACATCTGCTAAACAAACTTAGTATTAAAACTTCTCTGCCCTTGAAACTCACATTCATTGAAGCAGCATTGAAACCCACATTCAAAGAAAATACATTTTACCAGTGGCAGATAAAGATTAATTCTGGGCTGTTTTCAAATCATAGGCCCCTTGCATATGAAACATACATGTGCTCTTTGATACACCTTCCTATTGTTTTGAACATTTTTCCAGTAAACAATGAAACAAAACGCATGCACCAAAAATGACAAAACTGCCCAATTCAGAACATCTTTCCAGTAAACAATGAAACAAAATGCATGCACCCATAATGACAAAACTGTCCAGTTCAGAACATTTCCATCATAAAAGTCTACTCAGACTTCTACAGTCCACCGTTATCAGTAAATATGCACAATTCTATAGTCCACCATTATCAGTAAATATGCACAATTCTACAATCCACTATTATCAGTAAATATGCACAATCTCTGAAAAAGTAAAAAAGTAATCTAAATAATTCCACATTAAATAAATCTGTAACTAATGCAGAGGTTGCTGCTAGCAAACATCTTTATATTTCATGGTTTCATCGAAAAATAAAGTGTCTGATGCCCCTGAGGAATAAATTGCCTATATTACATTAAACATGATAAGCTAGTAATATTGCAATAGGAAATTGATGGCAAACTAATGACAGGCTCATAGTTAGTATCTTAACTTTTTAAGTACGGCAGCATTCACCCCTTGGGGGAGTAGAACCAACAACCTTCTGCATCAAAAGCAAGTACACAACATGTTGTGCTATTAACAGTGTAAGCTGAATTAGCATAAGCAGCACTAAACTTCTCTTCCCCTGCAGCTCTCAGCTCCTTGTAAAATCTACTCAATACTCAACTGCATCTCAACTTCGCAGCACAAGAAATCTGGAAAAAGCCAAATTTATTGGGGGGGGGGTCAAAAGGCCAAAAACCAGGGACGCATTAAACATTGCTTGTATAATCTTGGAAAGTTGCTAGAATAAAATGCTGTGTTACCACCATACATTTTACTGCCAAGGTCCCTGTGCAAAAGAGTCAGAGCAACATACCACTATGCCAAATCAGCTGCTTTGTGAAAGAAAAATGCTGTGTTACCACCATACATTTTACTACCAATGTCCCTGTGCAAAACAGTCAGAGCAACATACCACTATGCCAAATCAGATGCTTTGTAAAAGAAAAATGCTGTGTTACCACCATACATTTTATTGCCAATGTCCCTGTACAAAACAGTCAGAGCAACATACCACTATGCCAAATCAACTGCTTAGTAAAAGAGATGAAGACTGAAACTTAAATGGCTATCATTTAGTGAATTCAGTTCTCACCATAGCTGTCAACCTCTTAGCACAAAACACCTGGACAAACCGAGTAATGAGGGAATACAGCCCTCAAACATATTCAGTGAATTCAGTTCTTGCCATAGCTGTCAACCTTAGCACAAAAAACCTGGACAAAGCCAATAATGGTGTAATACAGTCCCAAAAATAAGGACAAATTTAAAACATCCATCTTATAAACTTAGAAAATTGCTAGAATAAAAGGTTGTGTTATTATGTATTTTCTGAAGAATATGAAGTTTGAAATTCAAATGCCTGTCAATTTTACTTCTGACGAAACAAAAACAATTTTCAGCAGAGGCCCAGGGAGAAATACTGCAGACACATGTCTTTGTAAAATACCAGGACACCAGAGCAAATCCACACAAACACAGGGATGAGATGCAGACTCCACACAGAAGGCACACCAGCCAAGAATCAAACCAGAAAACCTATAGCTGTGAGGCAACAATGCTACCACTGCACCATCAAATATGCAAGGAGTTAAACATTCAGAAACCTGAAGTCTGAAATTCAAATGCCTGTCAATTTGATTTAACATTTGTTAATCAGTACAATCTGACTTGGAACAAAAAAACAATTTTCAGCAGAGGCCCAGGAAGAAATAATTCAGACATGTCTTTGTAAAATGGGAGGACACAAAAGCAAACCCACATAAACACAGGGAGAAGATGCAAAATCCACACAGAAGGCACCCCAGCCAAGAATCAAATGTGAAAATTCGCAGCTGTGAGGCAACAATGCTACCACTGCACCATCAAACATCAAGCATTGCAACATTTAGAAACCACAGATATTATGAGGAACAGATCAGATCAAATATGAGGCAAAAATCTGCATTTTTTTTTTCAAATGGTGGTGGGTAGGAAATTCAGGTCTTTAACACCACCATTTGTTCTCTCTAACCACCAGTATATATTAACTGGGGCATTTCACACACAGACCCTTTGTTCTGCAGTATAAAAGTCCAAACGCCAGTGATATAAAGCCTTCACTTACCAGCCCAAACTCCAGTGAACGAACACCTACCCGGTATTTCACGAAGTAATCCAAATCCAGCGAATGAAACAAGCCCACAATCTAAACACCTACCTGAAGCCTTTGTCCAGCAGTAATCCACGAAGCCCATGCACTGAAAGTCCTGCGAGAGCAGCTCAGTCCTCCTCATTGGTTCTGACTGTGGCTGAAGCAGTCCAGAGCTCCTCTGTTCTGTGCGGTCGTCACCGCACAGATTCCTTGTATCTCACAGCAATGATTGTTGGGTACCTCTTTCTCCATATCTGGACTGCTGATAAAGGCAGTCTGAGTTGTCTGCACATGCGCAGAGGATCGGGAGTCATGAATTTTTTTTTCTTTTGTTTTACAGATTTTTTTGTTTTTGTTTTTTTCTAGGTGGGAGGGCTGCAGTCCGGCAGTCCGATAAGACGAGCCGCCCCTGCCATTAGCAGGCAATCCTATGCAAATGAGGGTAATGATACTGAATCACAGATATCCCCTCAGTGCTAGGCAGTGCCCAACCATGTAGGAATATGAAATCCATGGTGTAAGCCTCGGAGTCAGCTGACATCATAAGGGGGTGTGTAAGCTTATTGGAGCTCTGTGGCCTGGGTTTGCCCTCAGGTTAGTACAGCTAAGGAAGGGGGTGTGTCAAAGCTGCCAAGCACTCCTTCCTCCGCCTAAACCACTGTGCATGGCATGCACCGGCTCTTAAACAAGAGAAAAAAAGGTTAAACCAGGAAATAGCAGCTCTGGTGACATCTATGCACTCTGTTTGCACAGAGCACCTCGGCAATAAGAGCAGTAGGAAGGTAACCAAGGTGAACTAGCATAGCTGGAGGTGAAATGTATCAGAACCAGCCAATTACACAGGCAGCAGCCCAGCCCAGCACACCACTATAAATGATGCAAACACCCTTCCCTCTTGTTTTTCCCAAAAACTCTGCACCACCGGTGTATACAAATGGGGAAATTTTACAAAATGAAAGCAAGAGAAAAAATGTTAGGGACTGCTTTTGTTATCATAAACCAGCATGTGCAAGAAGCTGAGGGTGGTGAGGATGTGAATTCTGATGACCAACTCACAGTGAGGAGGAGGAGAAGAGTGTACAGACCCAGGGAAACCTACCAGGGGTTACATGAGCTGGAGATAGTGGAGCACTATAGGGTGGACATGGACCTCCTACAGCATATCGTTGAGCTGTGCTGGCCACACCTCAGACACAGAACCAACAGAGGGGAACTCATCCCAGTGGAAACCAAGGTATGTGTTGGCTTAAGAATACTAGCCACAGGTACCTTCCAAAGGCCAACTGGGGATATCATGGGGATCTCACAGGCATCAGCATCCAGGGTACTCCACCAGTTCCTGGATCCCATGTCAGCACCTGCCGGTGAGCACATATATTTTCTCGACACCCATGAGGCGTTGGCCAGCAATATGCATCTCTTCCACCAAATAGCAGAATACCCTGAAGCAGTGGGTGTTATAGACTGCACGCACATACACATAAAAACACCACCCCATGAGCAGGGCGGGGTCTACATAAACCGCAAGGGCTTCCCCTCCATCAACTGCCAGGTCATGTGCGATGCCCAGGGCATCATAATGAATGTGTGTGCTGGAAGCCCTGGAAGCGATCATGATTCCCACATCTGGCATCTGATGCAGCTTTTCCAGAGATTTGCCACTGGGGACATCCCATACGGCCACCTATTGGGGGATGCTGGTTATGCATGGGAGCCATGGCTGATGACCTCCATCAGAAATGCGCACACACCCGAACAAGAGCTCCATAATGAGGCACACACACAAACAAGAATCATAATAGAGCGTGTGTTCAGGATGCTCAAGTCATGGTTCCAGTGCCTGGACACATCCGGTGGAGCCTTGCAGTACTATCCAGCTACATGTACTCAAATATTCGTTATATGTGCCATGCTACACAACATGATCCTGCGGAAGCAGCTGCAGCAGGAACAGCATGGGGCAGGGCCAGACAGCCCCCCACCATTGTGAAGGCCAGCACAGGCACAGAGTGACTCAGAGGAGGAACAACCTGAGCCTGCACCTGTTGGCAGAAGTAGGTGTGCACAGCATGCCCTGGCTTTGGCAAAGAGGTAACGCATAGCACATACACTGACACAGTAGGAACCCAGGGAATGGAAAATCTCTCTGACTTGTTCATACAGTAAAAGGGATGCCAAAAATGACACTACATGTGCTTTACCATCTATAGGGAGTGTACTATGTGCATCTGACATAGTCAGCCTCCAGCACCATCTTCATCTACTGGAACAGCTGCAAGGTAAGTCACCCTTCCTATCAATTACTGAATGCAGTAGTATGGTCTGCTAGTTGTGTCAATGGTATGGATGTGAACATGCAAGGAATGGACTTGGGTGGCTGAATGGAATGGCAGCAGATAGTGGACAGCAATATGGGCAGCATGAAGCCATAGCAAATACTGGTGTCAACAAAGTAGGCAGTAACAGACAAGGTGAAAAAATTCACTGCAGGACATGAACTGGCCCAAATGTGTGTCCATAAGGCACACACATGCATGTTGTGGAGGTTCACATACCCAACAACAGTCCCACCCAGCCAGCAGGACAGGTGTAGATGAACACAATGGAAAGGCTGTGCTAAGGTCTTCAAGGTATGGCAATGGAGATCAAGCCCCACCCCAACAGACCTACACAGATTATACCAGGTCGGGAAGTGGGATGTCATTCATGAAGGGCCTGAAGTCTGAAATGGCAATGCAGGTCAATAAAACCTATAAACTGTACTACACTGATATGCCTGTAGTCTGCAGGATGGGTCAGAAGACAGATTTAAAAGGAAGCCAACAGACTACCTGAAATACCAGTGCAGTCAAAGCAAATGTCCACAGTAGTCAGGTGTGCCCCTCAAACCCTATGTAGAAATGTATTAACATCCATGTGTTGGTGTAATAACAGTGAGCACAGAGTACCTGAGCTTGCCAAAGTAACAGGATGGATTGTTTCATGTGTACAATAACCAGAGCTCTGTGTGTCAGGCTGATGTGTGGAAACCAACAGGGTACCTAAAATATGAGGTGGGTATATCAGAAATGTCTACAGTTGTCAGATGTGCCCTCCCTAACCCTATGTAGTATAGCAGTAGCATCTATTTGTGGTTATCACAGCAGCAGAACACAGAGTACCTGAGCTGCCCCAATTATAATGATGAAATGTTGCATGTGTACAATATGCAGAGATCTGAGTGTCAGGTTGTCTGGAAGCCAACAGAGTGCCTGACATATCAGGTGGTTGAGGGAAATGTCCACAGTTGTGATGTGTGCCGCCACCAACCCTATGTAGAAATGTATTAGCAGCCATATGTGGGAGTAATAACAGTGAGCACTGAGTACCTGAGCCGGTCAAATCTGCAAGATGTTTAGTTGCATGTCTACAATAGGCAGAGCTTTCTGTGTTAGGTAGTTCTGAGTGGTATGCTGTGTGAAAGTGTTCAGCAAATAGCCATGGATGGTGTGTCCTGTGTCCAATGGTCAGTACTGCTGATGACCAGGCCAAATCCACACAACTGCAGTGCCAAACAGACTGGTATCCCATCAAGACATGTTGCAGCAGTAGTCCATATGAGTTGTACTGATGTCATAACTGTCACCATCTGGAAGATGGACACAGCATGTGTGTTGGCCCAGACGTACACACGGTACACAGGTGGAAGTACTGTAGAGCGAGACTGTTTAACATTTCACAGTGAAATGGAGAGACCATCTGTTTGTATATACAGGTTCACAGCACATCAGTTGGTTGTGTAGTGTAGAAAACTAAGATGTACTGTGGGCAAACAGTGGCAGACCACAAAAGGCAGAGGTATGGTATATGTAGAAGCTGCTGGTGTCCACCCACTAGCCACCAGCAGGGGAAAGGGCCACGTATACCTGTGAGGCAGTTGCAAGTAGCTAGCCTAGCACACATGCAGCCAGCCCGGCCCAACATCAGCCACAGGTAACACAAAGGCCACCTCCCTGCTGCTGTGAATGAGTACAATATGATCCCCACATCACTATGTGAATGCTCACAGAATGTAGCATGCTGAAGAGGTGTCCCATGCAGGTGTGTCCATAGCTGTAAGATGCACCCTGCCAGCATCCACACCAATGGATTGATAAGGACAGAAACAATTGCCAATAACATCTTGCACACCTATACCGTCTCCCCAGGGGAATACGTTGCCTAGCAGCCTGGGTCTGTACAACTGACAGAATGCACTGGCCTGCTACAGATAGCCTGCATCAGTAGCCAATGCCCCACTGTCCTCTGTCACAGGTCTGTGGCATGCCTGTACCGCCACTGTATGTTACCCCATGGACTTCCACATAATGACAAAACACAGTCCACAGAACACAAATGCAAGGACTTGTTGACAAATCCCAGTAGTATGCCCATCATGTTCCATTTCATGAACTGTGGACCAACCTGTACATACTTCTGGGATGGAGTGGCAACTATAGGCATACTTATCAGATATCATGTGCATAATGGTAGGAAGAGAACAGATTAACTGGGGGGGGGGGGGTAGCATCACCACCACGGAGTGTGTGAAGGTGAAACCTTGATGTGTGCACATATGTATCATGGCTGCAAACACTGGGATGGGTGGCCACAATCCTGCTAGCAAACCAAATTGTGAAGGGTTAATGAACAGAATAATGAGTCCTGCCTCTAGATAACCTCAATGAGTCTGAATACCTGTGAGGTATGGTGACAGCATGATATGGCCATCCTGTCATGGTGATAATTGCACAGGCATGGGACCCACAGCTACAACAACACCACCAAGGTGCTAGACTATATACACAGACTCATCAGCAAGTGTCTGCAGTTTCCATGCCAGAATGACATGAGTGCGCAAGAATATGTAGATTGCACACCACAATACTGGACTAAGCTGCATTCAACTTGTAATCCCCAGGAACTGACTGCCAGCAAAGATGTATACCTGTCAGTAGTTGATGAGATAAAACATCAGAGGGTAAAACACCACATATCAGTGAGTATCCCTGCCAACAAAACCATGTAGCAGAAGCACCACAGACACAATTAGCAACAATCTGACTACCTTTTGCCCAGTGTCGACCCACATTGTCAACCAATCAACAGATATCCTTCAGAAGCAGGTTACTTGCTGTAGGTGTAGAGCACATATACCTGCTGTGGAGTACAACCTACCTGGAATGGCATCACGCATGCAATACAGACACTCATAATGGGCATGTTCATACACTTAGAGAAGCGAAAGCCATGTCACAAAACAAAGTACAGAAGGGTCATACTGGGCATGCTCACACACTTAGAGAAATGAAGCCCATGTCTGGAAACAACTGTGGACTATACACAGCATTCAAGCACAGATGTCTGTGCAAACACTCCACACTACACACCAGTCATGTTCTGCATACACAACAGATGAGAATATGCACATATATCCAAGGACAGCACACTATAACAGCTCAGACATACACATAATAGATGTGGGAAGACAGTGACAGAGAGGGACAGACAGCTCCCCTCTCATGAGGCCTGTCCCACACAGCACACACCTAGTTTACAAAAACATATGATGTGCAAATGTCCATCACTGTACACAATTGTCCCTGGTAGCCTTCAGATGAGTACACCTTTCATTGCCTTACTTTGACAAGCCTGCTGATGTCATTCCCTGTGAAATACACATTTGTTGAATGAGTATTCCCATAATCTATGAAGGAACATTCCAGTAATCTCAGTGGTGCATTCTGTAACTGCATAATGCTCTGATGTAATGTAGAAGTTAGGTCGGTGTTCTAATCCCATTTATGGCCCAATGCTTTTGAAGACAGTCAGTACACCTTTCTTTGACAAGCCTGCTGATGTCATTCCCTGTGAAATACACATTTGGTAAAGGAGTATCCCAGTAATCTCTGTGACAAGTTCTGTAACTGCATAATGCTCAAATGTGCTGTAGGTGTTCTAATCTCATTCATGGCCACTGTGTGTGTGTTTATTTGTATAGCCCAATGCTTTTGAGAACAGTCAGTACACTTTCATTGTCTTTCTTTGACAAGCCTGCTAACGTTATTCCCTGTGAAATACACCTTTGGTGAATAAGTATCCCAGTAATCTCTATGGCATGTTCTGTAACTGTGTAATGCTCTAATGTAATGTAATAGTTAGGTAGGTGTTCTAATCCCATTCATGGCAACTATGTGTATGGCCCAGTGCTTTTGAGGACAGTCAGTACACCTTTCATTGCCTTTCTTTGACAAACCTGCTGATGGAATCCCCTGTGAAATACACCTTTGGTGAAGGAATATCCCAGTAATTGCTGTGGCGTATTCTGTAACTGTGTAATGCTCTAACGTGATGTAGTAGCTAAGTAGATGTTCTAATCCCACGCATGGCAAGTGTGTGTATATGTGTATGTCCCAATGCTTTTGTGGACAGTCAGTACACCTTTCATTGCCTTTCTTTGACAAGCCTGTTGATGTCATTTCCTGTGAAATACACCTTTGGTGACAAAGTATCCCAGTAATCTCTGTGGCATGTGCTGTAACTGTATAATGCTGTACTGTTATAAACTAGTTAGGTAGGGTTGCTAGTCCCAGACATTGTAAGTGTGAATGCTTATGTGTGGTCCTTTGTGAGATTAGGGAGCAATGTTTTTGAGGCCATTCACAGGCACTACAACCTCCATTGCCCTACTTTGACATGTCTGCTGACATCATCAACTGTGAAATACACCTGTGCGGAAAAACTATCCCAGTGTTCTCCATGGCATGTACTATAACTGTGTACTGCTGTAGTGTGATAAACTAGTTAGGTAGAAGTTCTAATCCCAGCCATGACAAGTGTGTGTTTGTAATTCATAACCTGTGTGTAGGAGGCTGTGACTGTGTAACACCTGGGCCCATTGATGAGCTGGTTTTGTATTTTTCCTATATGGTGACCATATTATATGTCACAATGCCCACCTGTATGTTGTCTTGTCTGTCTTGTCTGTCATCGTACCCAACCTATTCTCCACAAGCATACCTACTCGCATTCCCCAACATCCCCCTCTCACCTTAAAAAAAATGGTGATTTGTTCCCAAAATATTAATCTTGCCCCATACATAGCTGTCCATTTTGCACACATGTTCATTGGGCACATGTACTCTGGTCTAATTGGCATTGCAATTAATTATTGTTGCCCTCACCCCTCTCTCAGGGGTTTCAGTGTCCAAATCTACCCCCAAATACAGTGCATATGCACAGCTGTTGCTGTAGAAGAAATGGGCAGCTATGGACCTTCCCTACACCCATCATGCACATCCCTGCCTATTTTTCCTACTGTCTTTCCCTCTTTGTGCCCCTTTTTTTACCACTTTCTTATCAACCCATTTTTCTTTCCTTTTAAAGAAATTAGCATGGGGATAAGTGGGAGTAAGCATTTTTAACAGCAATAAGTGGGTTTAAACCTGTTTGCATGGGGATAAGCAATGCATACACAGGTTAAGCAATTCAGGAGCTAGCTGAGTCTAAGAAACAGTAACCAGAACTAAGCAGTGCTTACCATCACGCAAATCCATGCAAACCCACTTACAACTGCTCAAACGTGCCTTAATCACTCTGTATCCATCGGCCCTTGTTCTGCCTAGCAGCAAAATAAACGGCATCTGCTAGGCTCAAACCCAGGATCCTGGGCACCATAGCCAAAGTGGTTTACCACTAAACCATCTCAAATATACATAACCCTGCTGTATTCACAAAGATATCATCCAGCTCAGTCATTCAACAGTACTGAGAATGTATCCCAACATGTAGATGTGTGTGAATAAATATATTAATTTCTAAACAGGCACAATATATTGATGTATATATACATATGTATATATATATATATATATATATATATATATATATATATATATATACAAATATATATGAGTATATAGACATGCAAATGCCTACATCTATAGATATATATGCCTACATCCATATGTGTACATATATACAGTGGGAACATAGCAAAAACATATATGTCCACATGCACCATTAATGGGATTGACAGGCACAAGCAACATACATCTTGCATGAATAGGTATTCCCCCCACAGCTAAACACGTCTGCCCTGCAATACACTACCATCTGTTGCAGATCCCATAACCAGGACCTTACATGACAAGGGCACAAGATGTTAACAGTACTCCATCCCACCTGTATGATGTCAGGCTGGTATCGGCAACATATGCAGTACAGTCAGTCTCATAATGACTCCCAGTTTGCAGTCATCTGTTACCTTTGTTAGCAAGAGTCCTGTACTGTAGGCCTATACTTCAGAGATGTAGATGCCAAACAACAGTGGTTCTAGGACCGAACCCTGAAGAACTCTACTTGTCACTTGTCTGGAGCTGGATTTGGAGTCCGTTACATCTACAGTTTGGGTTCTGTCAGTAACCCATGTGGCAAACCATTGAGTGGCATAGGGATTTATGTCGGACTTAGTATGTTAATCCTAGTTTCCAGACTGGAAGATGGTGTTGAAGGGCTTGGTGAAGTCCACATAGGCTGTGTGGACTGCCTTACCCTCTTCAACAGCTATGCAGACTGATTCAAAGCAGTCAGTCAGTTTCAGGAGACAAGACTGGCCTTCCATGAGCACAATCTGTGTGGCATCCAGTGTTTGAGGGTTGCCAATGTCTGCATTCATAAATTCCATGATAATGCATTCCATGGCCCTGCAGATCAGGCAAGTCAGACTGATGTGATGGTAGTTTCTGGGTTCCAAGGCAGATCCCCTTTGTGGAGTGGGATAACTGTAGATGTGCACCACTCAGTGGGCACTAGGCCTGATGTGAGGCTATGATTACATATGACAGTTAGGTGAGCTGCCATTTCTTTTTATAGTTCATGTAGTACACAGCCCAGGATGTCATCTGGTCCCATAGATGCTGTATTCTTAGCTGTGGAAAGTGTGATTTCTACTTGTGTGGCCATGATTACTGGAAATTGGAACTCTTTTTTATTGACATGGGCCCTTTTAGTGGTGAGGGGGGGGGGGTGAATGTAGCACTAAATCAATCTGCCAGGATATTGGCAAAATCCGTGGGAGCAGCTTATGTAATGCCATTCCGTTGTAGCTCAGAGCACTTCTGAGCATTGCCATTTAGATTCTGAACATAGTTATAGAATGCCGTGTGGTTGTCTGTGGAATCTGTGGCAATTTTAGTTACGTAACCAGCTTTTTAGGATTCCATGAGGGATCTCAGCTTCTTACTAGGGCTGGTAAGGGAGTGGTGTGCATCCTTGGATTATACTTTTTTCTTCAACAGTGTTTACCTTATGTTGTATAGTCTGTTTGTGGCAGGGGATCACCAGACAGGCTTGCTTATTTGGGAGGAGACCGTTGTGGTTCTATGTGAGATGTCAGGAATCATGCACAAGTGGATGTACTCATACAGTGCCTTAGTGTAGGATTCGTCAGTTGAACTTTCAGCTCCTGTCTCCATGGGTGTCACAAACATTGTCACTTCTGACTTGAGTAGCATGAAGTTAGCTTTGGAGAGGTCATATACATTTCTTTCACATGTTCAGTTTGATTATACTATATTGGGATTACTTTGGTGAAACCTCAGTCCCATGTACTGCTGTGATGGCTTAGTGGTTAACGACTGTGATGGTAGTCTATAGGGTCCTGGGTTCATGACCTACAAAGACAGGTTATTTTTGTTCTGGCCAGAACAGCGGTTGATGCATACAGACTAATTAGGGCATTTTAGGTTAGTCACACTCAATACAATTCAAATGCCCTACTTTGGCAATCCTGTTGATGTCACTCACTGGGAAATACACCTTTGGGTAAAGAATCCTCCAGTAATCTCTGTGGCGCATCCTGTAATTAGCAGTGTTGTAGTGTAATAACTAGTTAGGTAGGAGTTCTAATCTAAGATGTGATAGGTGTGTGTGTGTGTGTGTGTGTGTGTGTGTGTGTGTGCGTGTGTGTGTGTGTGTGTGTGTGTGTGTGTGTGTGTGTGTGTCTTAATGTGTCCGTGTTTGTCATTCATGTCCTAGGTGGAGGTGGATGTGTAACAACTAGACTGAATGTTGAGTGGGTTTTGCAAATTTCTTATATGGTGCCCCTAGTATATATCACAATATCCACTGTACAAGGATAATAGATGTGATATCAGTACATAGTCAGTCAGGGGTTCAATACCCTGGACTGGTAGGTGCGTGACACAAACATGCCTATGTTTCACTCTCCCAACCCACCATGACTTATCTTTGCCTCTGTCTGCCTCTCTCACTCCTTCTCTGGTGGATGTGGAGACTTATACCTGCTTTGCTTAGGCAGTGGCATGTGTATTGTCAGAGATGCTCATGATCAGCTGATGGCCTCTGCATGAATTGCAGCCCTCTTCTAGCTGATTGCAAGTGGAACAGCTGTGGTAACATTCCCATAGCCAAATGCATGGAAACACACTCCAATATCTAGGAACATCATGTTGGTGTTGGGCCTTTTCATTCACTGTGAGCAGGAACTAGATCTGTTTTTGGCAAACAGCATCACAGATGGATTGGGGCTTACCTCTGACAACATACACTGTGGAAACAGGCCAACACACAGGAGGGGGACGTGCCTGTCTTGACTACAGACTGTAAGTGCTGTTATACTGTAGTTGGGGTAATGTTGATTTAACAGGGTGTGTGTGGATATGGCTGTCCTACATGTTTTAATACTTGTCATGTCAGTGCTATGTCTATAAGGAATCCTTATCTGTAGGGTCATCTGCAGACTGGGCAGTTTATGGTGCCTTGTGTTCCTTGTGTTACCCACAGAGCACCTATCTGTCAACTGCAGAAGGTAGTGTGAGGATTGCAGTCAGGAGATGGTGACAGCCGGGAGAGTTACTGAAGTCATATCCTTCATAGGACAAACAAACCCTGTTATGACAGTAAATGTATAAGTTTATCACAATGATATGTCAATATTGGCCCTGTGTTTTTGCCTCCAGCCACAACTCTGTCAACCTTTGTACATATGTCATGTAGTAGGGGGTGCATATGTTCTGTACACTATATTCATTGACAGCATATCTGATAACAAGCCAGTGAGATATAAGACTGCTACACATGTTATGTATAGTAGGGGTTATATCTGAGGACATAGCCTGGGCATTCTGTGGTTCTGTGTACAGTACTGAGGTATGTGTAATTCTGGTAATTGTCGACAGTGTGTGTATAGCAAATATGTACCTTGGCCTGTGTAGAGACTGTGGTAGATGTCATTGTTCTTGGTCCTGTTCTATCTGATGTTACATGCTGCTCCACTGTATGTCACCCTATCAGCTTACATGTTTGTAGGGGCGAACACACACATGTCCCATACCACAGACAGGCACTGGACCACAGTGTGTAGCAGCCCAGTATATGTAGGGTTGTTGTGTGAGTGGCTCATATGAGGATGGTGTTGATCAGATAGTCCATATACTGTAATATTACGCTTGCTTGCCATATGTGGCTGTGTTCACATTGGTTGTGGTTATGCACTTTCACACAGGTGTGTGTTACTCTGTGATGTGACATGCCTATAGAGCCTGCTATCTATGCGGGTACATGTGCATTCCCACATAAGAGATGTAGGCCAGTATTGAGTCAGTCTGCCTGTAGCCTGCATGGTGCTTTGTTACTGTACATATCTTTGAGTGTGTATGTGTAGTAATATATATATATATATATATATATATATATATATATATGTATATATATAGATTTATCTGTGTCTGCATATATGTGTCTGTGTATATGTATCCTAGTGATAGCCAGGTCATGCCTGGTCCTGGTTATGGGATCTGCAACACTTGGTAGTGAATTGCAGGGGAGATGTGCTTGGCTGTGGGGGGGGGGTATACCTATTCGTACAAGACGTATATTGTTTGGGGACTCTCAACCCCATTAACGTTGCATGAGGACATATATCTTTTTGTTATTTCCCCATTGTTACCTACAGATGTATGTCCATATATACCTATATATATGTATATGTATATATATATATATATATATATATATATATATATATATATATATATATATACTTATATATATATATATATATATATATATATATATACATATATATATGTATATTGCTGTATATATGTACACATATGTATGTAGGCATATATATCTATAGATGTAGGCATTTGCATGTATATATGTTCATATATATTTCTATATGTATATATTTCTATATATGTATATATATATATATATATATATATATATATATATATATATATATATACACATATATCAATATGTTGCACCTGTTTAGACATTAATATATTTCCTGACACACATACATCTACATGTTGGAATACATTCTCTGTACTGTTGAATGACTGGGCTGGATGATATGTTTGTGAATACAGCAAGGTTTTGTATATCTGAGATGGCTTAGTAGTAAATCACTTTGGCTATGGTGTGCAGGGTCCTGTGTATGAGTCTAGCAGAGGCTGTTTATTTTGTTGCTAGGCTGAACAAGGGCCGATAGATACAGAGTGATTAAGGCACTTTTGAGCAGTTGTAAGCGGGTTTGTGCCTGTTTGCATGACGGTAAGCACTGCTAAGTTCCTGTTACTGTTTCTCAGACTCAGTTAGCTCCTGAATTGCTTAACTTGTGTAGGCATTGCTTACCCCCATGCAAACAGGCTTAAACCCACTTACTGCTGCTTAAATGTGCTTACTCCCACTTACCCCTATGCTAATTTCTTTAAAAGAAAAGAAAAAGGGGTTGATAGAAAAGTGGTGAAAAAAGGAGCACAAAGAGGGAAAGACAGTAGGGAAAATAGGCAGGGATGTGCAGGATGGGTGTAGGGAAGGTCCATAGCTGCCCATTTCTTCTACAGCAACAGCTGTGCATATGCACTGTATTTGGAGGTAGATTTGGACACTGAAACCCCTGAGAGAGGGGTAAGGACAACAACAATTTGTTGTGATGCCAATTAGACCAGATTGCATGTGCCCAGTGGACACATGTGAGAAATGGACAGCTATGCATGGGGCGAGATTTTTTTGTCGGAACAGATTGCCTTTTTTTTTCAGGTGAGAGTGGGAAGTTGGGGAGAGGTAGTAGGTATATTTGGGGAGGTAGGTTGGGTAGGTTAACAGACAAGACAAACAAGTTGCATGCAGGGGCAGTATATGACACATGTGGGGGGTTAACACCTTGGACGGGGAGGGGTGTTTGGAAGTTGCAAACCCATGAGCCCCCAAATGGAAACAGTGGGACTGAGGTCCTCACCCATGGGCAGTAACCACTGCACCTTCACGTCCCCAAAGGTGGCCATGCTGGGGGCTGGGTAGGAGGGGCAGGCTCACCCTCTAATTGTGCCACTTGGCCCTCAAGCTGGTGTAGCTGGTATCAAAATACTATGCCCTATCAATCTCCCTCAACACCACGGTATGGACCTGACAATGGGTGACAGGTTCCTCTCTACCTCTGCTCCCAGGGGAGCTGAGCCCCATCCCCTGTGGTGATTGCACCCAAAGGTGGTGCAGCGCCTATGAAGGAGGAGGTCCCAGGCTGGGCCCCAGATGTGCTGGTACCTGGTGCCATGGCTAGCTGTGGTGGGACAGGTGAGTCCGCTGGGACTGGCCTTCCCATATGAGCTAAGATGTTGCAGTTTAAAGACAGATATGGGTTAGTAATAGTCAACAGCATTCAGGATTAGTTATAATAGCATGCATATGTATACCCATTAACCAAAGACACCAAATTTAAACCAGTTGCATAGCAAGCAGAACACATGCGTATATGGAACAGTAGTGGCCATTACAATGGCATGCAGATTTTATTGATGGCAACAGGCCACCAGTATGGGTGTATTTTAACATGGCACATGCATAGAACCAAATGTGGATATTTATGAACCAACAGGACATATGTCCCAACATAAGTCTGTAGAGTAAATATACCCATTGAGGTGTATAATTGGGTTATTGTTGCACATATGATGGGGGCAAGAGAGAGAGAGTTAAATTAATAACTGTTATATCCCTGTAGTTTTCACAACTTTCTTAGGCACTGCAGTGATCTGTCCTTTACATGTATTATTACACTATCCATTGGCCTTACTTTGTACAATGGAATGTTTGTAGATTAGAATATACATTGACCTGTGTCTAACATATAGCCTACACCATTTACCTGTTATAGCTGTTGAGAAGATCTTTGTTGACACTACCTGACAATTTCTGCACATCCTCCCAGATTCCATGTTGATGTACCCCTCAATCGGTTATTGCACACACTCTGGTTGAGGCTTGACTGGATGCAGGTGTTAATGCAACATATTATGAGAATTGCTTTCATACACTTTGGGTGTGATGCTACAATGACAGGTTTGTTTTCATATCCATTCTCTGACTATATACAGGTTTGAGTATCGGTTATATGTCATCACAAGCTGCCTACATTTCTTGGATCCTCACACTGATTTCTATGGGGAACGGGGTACCAGGCAGCACATTTGGGCCATTTATCTGGACATACTGGGCAGATTGGAACAGTTGAGGGGTATGACTATCCATACAGCTTACTATCTGACCTTTCTGATGCAGTCTGCACAGTTGATGGCTATGATTATACTTACATCTTACTATCTGAACATTCTAGCAAATTCTGTACAGTTGGGTCTAATTATGCATACAGCTTTCTATCTGAACATTCTCACAAATTCTGTACAGCTATGGGGTATGATTATGCATGCAACTTACTACCACTCCCGGGATTCAATCCCTGCTGTGGGTGGTAAAAATATTACAGTTAACATCACAGTACACTGTGCTATGAGGGAATTGGTGTAAAGCTTTCCAATGTTTTCTCTCTACGTCTCTCTCAGTTGTACAATATGACTAAAATCTTGTTATACAAAACTTCCTACTCATTTTATCTGGGTACCTCAGGGTAGGTAACACTTCTTAATACTACAGTACTATTTATAGCATGCAACACCACAACATATTAAATCAAAGTATACACAAGCACTTCAGGGGTTATACCTTTATTCACAAGATATGACAGTTCATGCAGGATTATTAATAACCTGCCTTGCGACACAGCCTTTGCAGCCTAGCAGAATGGGCTTGCTGGTTCACAGCCCACTCATCTGCAGCTGTCAGAGAAATATGGTGACATTTAGCCATACCTATCCATAGTATACACAAGCTAGGCAATTATTATATACTTAGTGGAATGGGTACTTGCTCAGTACTGGGGCATCAGCCATCTGCCTGCACTCCTGGATCCACTGTTCCAGTAGATTCCCCCTATGCCTCTTCAGGTCAGCATGGTGATACCTGATCAGCTCACCAGTTCAGGGGATACCTGTGGCACTAGTGAGGTCATGGACGAGACTGTCCCAGGCCTCCGCTTTATACTGGAACCCCTGGTAATGGCCCTGCAGGAGTCTCTGCTCATGGTGCTTGATCATGAGCCACACCATGTATTTAGACTCATTAACACCCCAGCATTGCACTTTGAATTAAGTGCCGTCACCTACTCCAGCCATTCTTCTTACAGTAGGGAGCTGCAACCGGTTATGGGGATTATTGGTGCCTGTGGGGTTTAAACATGCCCAATTTCCAACACTTTCCCGTGATTGGATGGTTTTGAAAAGGCTAATCTATGGGCACACTTGCTTAGCTAATGTTGGCATTGCTTAAAGGGGCAGACCACTGGGCAGATTGAATTAGCCAGCCTACACATTGCTTACACCACGTACGCTGACCTGTGCAATGCTTAGCATTGCTTAATATCTAATTAGCATTATATTGTCTTTTTGACATTTATTTATAATTTGTTACATGTTATATTTGTGTCTGGTATCTGTGATTCATGTGTATGTACACTGTATGGGGTTCCTGGGGACTTCAACACTTTATTACTATAACGCCTCACATCTGGCCTTACTGCAGTACTCCAGTTCACATATTTATGTTATGTAGCAGGTTATACAACATCACACTGTAGATAGATTCAGTTCACATGTTCGGTTTGATTTTCCTATGGTCAGGATTTCTTTGTTGAAACCTCACTCATATGTATTGCTATGATGGCTTAGTGGTTTACTACTGTGACTGTAGTGTACAGGGTCCTGGGTTAGTGCCTTGCAGAAGCTGTTTATTTTGTTGCTAGGCAGAACATGGGCCATTGGGTACAGAGTGATTAAGGCACTTTAAAGCAGTTGTAAGTGGGTGTGCACGGGTTTGCGCAGAGCTAAGCAATGCTAACCTCCAGTTACAGTTTCTTACACTCAGGTAGCTTCTACTTTGCTTAATGTGTGTAGACAATGCTTACCCCCACACAAATGCACTTAAATATGCTTTCTAGTGCTTATATATGCTTACTACTGCTTAGTTGTGCTTAAACATGCTTACTAGTGCCTTATTCATTATGACACTGACACTTCACATGTGCATTTAATGCAGTACGCCAATTCACATTTAAATGTTATTTCGTAGGTTATACGGCAAATAAATGTTCACATACAGATTCCACATGGAAAATGGAATGTGTTGCAGTGGGATTCAAACCAGAGATGACTGCTCATAAGGCGAATGCTCTGCCCACTACACTATTGCTATACTGCTGCATTTGCATATATCTTCCTTGTTATCCTCTTCAGCCTTTTAAGCTGCATTAACCATAGCTTAGCGATGGGCACACCCATGCACCTATGGTTAGCTTTACTCAGATTTAAAAAAAATAAAATAAAAGGGTTTCTTCATTTTATTTATATGCACTGTTGCTGTTGTACACATGGGGGACTGTTAGTGGGGATATGCAAACACCTATGAGTGGTCTCATTCATTCCTTTGGTCTTTCTGCTATTCTACATTGTAGGGGTGTGTTTATTCTGAGAGCTCTGTTCTCAGACATGCCCCCTGCACTCATACACACTCCGTCTAAGCCTAAGAGCTTCAGCAGCGTGCCTTGTTAATATGCACGGCACGCTGCTGTCCTGCTCCTAAATGGGTGCTTCCATGCAGGACTAAACTAGTTCTGCACAGAAAATTTGTGAATCTGGGGGATTGAATCATAAGGTCGCTATAAGCTTAGAAAAGATTAAACTACAGCCCTGTTCAGTAAACCCCAGACATTTACATAAATTAGCTATTAGATCCAAACAAATTAGTAAACAAAATCACATTAATGAAATTAAATACAAGAATAATAACACAGTAAAAAGTAGAACTGATTTAGGAGGTATATTAGAAGCCTTTAGAAATTATTATCAGTCAATCAATGACATGCAATCACCACTAGATTCAGACGATGTAATAGATAAATTTCTAGAAGAAAATATCAAGACTAAACTATCAAAACAAGAAAATAGTACCCTAAATAAACAAATAGCCTTAGTAGAAGTGAAAGAACAAGCTAAAAATCTGAAGGATAATAAAGCCCCAGGGTTATATGGGATAATCCCAGAAATACATAAAATTCTTCCAGAACACACAATAAAGTTGTTATTAAACACATTCTCCATAGTTAAATGAGACTTAATCCCCCCCCACCTCGTTGAAGTACTCAGTAATTTCCCCCATTCTGAAACAAGGTAAGGAGCCCCAACTATGTGCATCATATAAACCCATCTCATTGTTAAACATAGATTATAACATTTTCATGTCTATCCTGGCCAAAAGACTAAAGAATATATTACCCGATCTAATACAATTTGATCAAACTGGCTTTATCTTACATAGAAAAGTGCACAACAATATCATTAAGCTACTATCTCTAATAGACATTGAAAACAAAACCCAGAAACAATAACTATTATTAGTCTGGATATTGATAAGATGTTCGATTCCCTTAGTTGGTCATACTTACAAAAAATCTTTAAAGAATTTAACTTTACTTCAGATTTCACTAAACTATTAAAAATTTATAGTGAGTCTAAAGCATTTGTTAAGATTGGTTCATGTCTATCATCCCTAGTAAAAATTCATAAGGGAACTAAACAAGGTTGCCCTCTATCCCCTTTATTTTTCGCTTTATCAGTGGAACCTTTTGCTTCATTTATTAGAAATAACCCACATATCAAAGGATTTCAAGTTAATGAGGGATACTGTCCAAAAGTTCAGCTTTTTGCTGACAATATTCTACTAACATCCTGTGACATAGAAGGCTCTTTATATCATATCATAAATGCCATAACTTTATTTGGAAAAATCTCAGGGCTCAATTTTAATCAAAATAAAACCAAAACACATTTAATCAATAAGAAAATAAATAGCAATTTGCAAAAATACAATACATTCAACTGGGAAAATGATAAGATAGATTATCTAGGAATAAGTATTAAGCATAAGTGGAATGAGACTACTAAATTTAACTTCACTAAACTGGTAGCTATAATCAGTGACTTGACTAAAAAGTGGAACAAAATGTTTTTCACAGTGGAAGACAGACTTACATTAATAAAAATGATTACTTTGCCTAAGATTTTATTTTTTATACAGTCATTGATTTTACCTCCTCCTACAAAATTCTTTAAACAAATAGATTCCCTATTACTAACATTTCTTTGGTTCACAAAGAAACCAAGAATTGCCTATAAATGGCATGTTAGAGCCTAGGATAGTAATGGGATTGGCTTTCCCAACATAGAATTATATTCCAAATCTGTTATTATTAACAACACTGGATTTCATCCATATACACCTGTAGCTGGAAGCAACTACATGAAATACATATAACCTCCTCTGAGAACTCAGAAACCCAGTTTAAGGAAACCTTTGAAATTAACAAAATATTTTGGACACTCCGTGAATATTGCCTATATAATAAGACTTTTAGCCACTTTTCACATGGTATAAACCAAATATTTTATATTTTTAAAAATATAATTGACAACAATTATAGTTTAAAGAACACCGTTTTCATTTCATTTCCCATAGCTTATATACCAGATTGCCTAGATACCTTCAGTATCAATATGATGCAGAATGTTAAAGAGGATAATCTAAAGTTTTGGCACCAGTTTATAGACAATAAGAACATCCAACCAATGAACTTTCTCTTAGCAATATATAATGTCTGTCAAGATAATTGGCTCTCTATTTAATATTTAAGACAGTTTGTTGAAAATAAAGTGAGAGTGTCAATAAATCTGGAAACTGATATTATACTAAGATTGATACAACTATTCATTTGGTGTAGTTCGATGAACATTGAACATAAATTAAGCATATCACCTGTATATAAAAATCCTATGAGAAGACTTGACTACTTTTAACCCAGCTTTTTGGAATTACTCCATAAAGATTAATGGTGAACCTGTATCTAATGATAATAAGAAACAGTTATTAAAGTCAATAAAAAACACTTCATCATCTTTATATTGGAGACTATCCCCAGGATTCAGTAAGGTTCCATGCATGAATACCTTATTCCTTCATGGAAATGACCATTTAGGAGCAGCACGACAGCGCACGATGCATACTAATGAAGGCATGCTACCTCAGCTCCTAAACGGACATGGAGCATGGACGAGTGCATGGGGCATGTCTGAGAGCAGAGTTCTCACAATATACATGCCCCCGCAGTCAAGAACTGCTGTGTGGCAATTACAATGAGCGAGACCACTCATACAGGGTTGCATACCCTCAACAGCATAGATCAATGCAGAATGTCCAGATATGTGGCACATACATCTGACCTGTCGCTCATTTACCCTGCCAAATCACTGTGATGATTTCATCTGAAATAATGGCAAACATACGAGTGTCAGACATCAAATCCGTCAGAAGATTTACATAAAAATAAATCCTGTTACCCTAGTAACAACCCCCCAAGTTTGTAAGAGCAATATTTAAAATATAATAATATAAACACTTTTTTTATCAAACAGAATATATTTAACCATATATGTGTTGGTTTGCCCATTGCTTAGCTACGCATACTGTAGCTTAAATGGCACAAGAAGATAAATCTCAAGACACATGCAAATAAAGCAGTACTGCAATTGTGTAGTAGTCAGAATATTCGCCTTACGAGCAATTGTTCCCGGTTTGATTCTCACAACAGTAAATCCCATTTCCCATGTTAAATCACTTTATGAACAATATTTTTGTTGTATAACCTACTAAATAACATATATTTGTGAACTGGAGTACTGCATTAAATGCAGATGTGAGGTGTCATTTTAATAATGTTGTAAAATCTACAGATAAACACAAGTGCCCCATACAGTATATGTACACATGAATCAGGGATACAAATCGAAAGTATAATGTGTAATAAATGATAAATCCATAGAGTGTCCAAATCCACCACCTTCCCAAGAATCATGCTACATTTCTGTCTAAATTAGTGCGGAGGTAAGCGGGAGGAATCACTATTAAACAGTAGTAAGCGGGAATAAGCAGATTTAAGCAGCAGTAAATGGGTTTAAGCTTGTTTGAGTGGTGGGTAAGCAATGCACACACAGGTTAAGCAATATTGAAACTAACTCTCTATAAGCGTATTTAACTGGAAATTAGCATTGCTTACCATCATGCAACCCCATGCAAACCTGTTTACAATTGCTTAAAAGTGCCTTAATCACTCTGTATCCAATAGCTGCTGTTCTGCCCAGCAAAAAAATAAACAGCCCTTGCAGGTCTTGAACCCAGGACCCTTGACACTACAGTCACAGTTGTTACCAGTTAGCCATTCCACCACTAGATAAAACTGAGGTAATACCAAACAGATCATCACTATAGGAAAATCAAACTTAATATGTGAAAGGAATCTATATACAGTTATATGTTATATAAATTACTACATAACATAAATATGTGAACTGGAGTACTGCATTAATCTAGATGTGAGGTGTCATTTTAATAAAGTGTTGAAATCACCTAATAGACACAAGGACCCCATACAGTGTATGTACACATGAATCATGGATACCAAACACATATATTACATGTAATGAATAATAAATCAATGCCAAACAGCAAATAGTGTGCAAATTAAAAATTAAGCAATGCTAAGAATTGCACAGCCCTGCTTACTAGATGTAAGCAATGTGTAGGCCAGCTAAATCAATTTGCCAATTGGTATACCCCTTTAAGCAATGCTAACCTTATGTAAGCAGGTTTGCCCATAGCTTAGCATTTTCAAAACTGTCCAATCACAGCAAAGTGCAGGAAATCAGCCCTATTTAAACCCCACAGGCAGGAATACATCTCATAACTGGTTGCAGCTTCCTGCTGTAGGCACTATGACCAGTGTGGGAGAAGGAGTGTGCTTCTGGGTGCAGTACTGGGGCATCCAGGAGTCCAAGGTCATGGCAAGACTCCTTGTTAAAGACCATGACCAGAGACTGCTGCAGGGCCAGTAACAGAATTCCCAATATAAAACGGAAGCCTGGGACCATCTCACCCATGACTTCACCAGTGCTACTGGCATACCTCGAACTGGTGAGCAGGTCAGGCATCAATATGCCAACCTGAAGCAGAGAAAGAGGGAGCTCTTGGATCAGTGGATACAAGAGGCTAGGTGGAAAGGTGATGTTCCAGATGTGTGTAAGTATCAGTCTACTACCTGTTTAATAATTGACAGCTCATGTATATTATGGATATATATGGCTAAATATTCCTCTTATGTCTTTTGACAGTGGCAGACGAGCGGGTTGTGAATCAGGAAGCCCATGCCTGTAGATTGCAGAGGTTGTGGCGCGAGGCAGGTTAGTAATATTCTTGCATGTATTGTCATAAGAAATAAATCTAAAAGTAGTAGAAGAATAATTGCCAGTATAAAAACTGTATTGTGAATGGCATGTACTGAATAAATCAGACAATATGGTAGGAAGAGTCTCATATAGGTTGTATGTAAATAAAAAGTTAACAGCCTGACAATAAGGGTCTAACTGCTGGACTGTCTGTGTTTACTCTGGTATCATATGGTTATGTAGTGTTGCAATCTCTTAATAGTAATGTTGTATTAAGCACTGTTACCCACACCATGCTACATAAATAAAATGTGTAGGAATGTCTCTATATGACTGTTGTAATCACAGGAGGTCATATTGTACAACTGAGAGAGACTTAGATAGAAAACAGTGAAAAAATTGACAACAAAATCCAAATAGCACACTCAACTGAGGTGTGAAGTGTTGTATTTTTAGCACACACAGCCATGTTTCGAATCCTGGGAGTGGTAGTAAGCTGTATGCAGAATCATACCCCACAACTGTACAGACATTGTCAGAAAGTCAAGATAATTAGTGTAAGATCCCTGCCTGTCACCCTGTCCCCCTGGCAAATCAGTGGGATGATCTCAGAAGTTTAGGCAGCAAATAATGACATATAACTGATTGTCATACATCATAACTGTCTGGAATATATCCATAAGAACAAACCTGTCACTCTAGCAACTCAGCAAAGTGGTATGAAAGTAATAAGCAAAGTATGTCCCAACTCCATCCCCATCTTGTGGAAGCTATGACCAGAGTGTGTGCAGTAACAGAGTGAGATGTATGTGAATAATAATAATGTGTAATCTGGTAATATGTGTGACAACATTCAGGCAGTGTTAACAAACATTCCCCTCATAGGTCTGTCAGATACGAAAACTGTGCCTAGGAATAAAAGATTGAAATCTTGGACTGTTACTGTTTAATCTGGTATTGTATGGCAGTGTTAGTGTTGCAGTATCTCTGACTAATAAGGTATTACTCATCACTGTCATCCACACAGTGCTACATAATAAAACTGTCTAGGAAACCCTGTATGAGTGTTGGAATTACAGTCAGATTGTAAAACCATGGTAGACTTATAGAAAGAATTCAGAGAAAAGATACAAAGCAAATATCTATATTGCACACCCAACTGTGATGTACACTGTGTTATTTTAGCACACACAGCCATGGTTTGAATCTTGGGAGTGGTAGTAAGCTATATGCAGAATCATACACCGTGACTGTACAGATCTGTTTGAAATATCCAGAGAATTGGCCCATATCTGCTGGCTGTTACCCTGTACCCTTGGCATATCAGTGTGCTAATCTCTGACATGTAGGCAGCATTTAATATCATATAACTGACTGTAAGGCCTGCAAATATTTGGAAAATGTCTATGAAAGCAAGCCTGTCATTGTACAATTCACCAAAGGTTTATGAGAGTAATAGTCAAAATGTGTCCTGGTTTCTCCTGCATGTTGTCAAGACATGTCCAGAGTGTGTGCAATAAGAGCTGGAGAGGTATGTGCATAACATCAACCTGGAATCTGAGAATATGTGTAGAAACAGTCAGGCAGTGTTAAAAAACAATACCGCCACAGGTGTACCAGATAAGAGGTGTATACTGCAGGTAAAACTCAGTTCATGTATATAGCTGTCTACATCCATACCACTGTCCAAACTAACGCCATAGGGTTGTGTAATAAAACCTGTAAGGTACAAATCACAGCACTGACTAGGAAAGTAATGAGAATTACAGGGCTATACAAGTTGTTAATTGACATCTTTCTCTCCCCACACCATATCTGCAACAATAAACTAAATACACAACTCAATCAGTATGTGCACTATTAAATATACTGTTGGGACATATCTCCTATTATTTGATAAATATTAAAATTTGTTATATGCATGTGCCATGTTGAAATATCCCCAAATTGGTGGCATGCTACCATCAATGTACCTGTATGCTGTTGTAATGGCCACTGTGGTTCCATATATGCATGTGTTCTGTTTGCTATGCAACTGTTCCATATCTGGTGTTTCAGGTTAATGGGAATATCTATGCATGCTATTATACCTAATCCTGGAATGTGTTGACTATTACTAACCCACATATATTGTAAAATGGAAATACCATAGCATGTTTGGGAAGCCCGGTCCCAGCGCACCCACCTTTCCCACCTCATCTGGCCATAGCATTTGGCTCCAGCACATCTGGGGCCCATCCTGGAACCTCCTCGTCTGCTGGTCCTGCACCACCTTCAGATGAAACCGCCTCAGGGGATGGGGCTCACCCCCCTGGGAGTGAGAGCGGCCAGGATACTGTCACCCATCATCAGGTCCAGGGTCTGGTGCATAGCGAGCTCCGCAGGGAGATTGGAGATCTGCTATGCCAGCTTGAGGGCCGTGTGGCGCAACTAGTGGGTCAACCTTCCCCTCCTACTCAGCCCCCAGCACAGCCACCTTCGGGGCCGTGAAGGTGAAGTGGTGACTGCCCATAGGTGGGGACCTCAGTCCCACTTTTTCCACTAGAGGGCTCATGGGCTTCCGACTACCAAACACCCCTCCTCATCCAAGGAGTTTACCCCCCATATGTGTTATATACTGCCCCTGTATGCTGTCTTGTCTGTCTTGTCAGTTATCCTACCCAACCTACCTCCCCAAATATACCTACTATCACTCCCCAACATCCCACTTTCTTCTTAAAAAAAGGGCAATCTGTTCCCCCCAAAAAATCTCGCCCCATACATAGCTGTCCATTTTGCACATGTGTCCACTGGACACATGTAATCTGGTCTAATTGGCTTTACAACATATTACTGTTGTCCTCACCCCTCTTTCATGGGTATGAGCAGGGGCGGCTCGTGGCATAGGGCTGCCGGACTGCAGCCCCCTCAAAAATAAAAAAAGAAAGAAAAAAAAATGAAAAATAAAAAAAAATATTTTTTTAAAATTCGCGGACTTCGCGCATAGACCGAGTCCCGACTTATCGGTCTATGCGCATGCTCAAGGCAGCCCGGCCGTCCCCATAGGGGGACACAAGGAGACGTCTGTGCACTTTTACAGTGCACAGACCCGCCAGGATTATGGGACGCGTCCGGACTGCAAGAGGAGCAGCAGGGACTCGGGACAGAGCCTTAGGGATCTCGTCGGCAAAGAGCATTGGGATCTCGCGGGTCTTCATTATTGCGCGGGAAGGATGTATGTACGGACGTTAACTCTGGATGTATTCATTCAGGTAAGGTGCCTTTTAATTTACAATGTTTATTTTTATTGAGTTTGTGCTTTTTAATTTACAATGTTTATTTGTGTGTGTATGGTGCTTGTGCTTTACTGGAGTTTGTGTATGGTGCTTGTGCTTTACTGGAGAGAGTGTGTGTGTGTGTGTGTGTGTGTGTGTGTGTGTGTGTGTGTGTGTGTGTGTGTGTGTGTGTGTGTGTGAAAATGCCCCAGGTGCTTATGGTGGTGTGGTAGGGAATGCCTCAGGCTTGAACCCTGTACCCTGTATGCAGGTGTTAAAGACTTGAGTTCCCTACCCACCACCATTTGTAAAAAAATTTCAGATTTTTACCTCATATTCGATCTGATCTGTTCCTCATAATATCTGTGGTTTGTAAATGTTGCAATGCTTGATATTTGATGGTGTAGTAGTAGCATTGTTGCCTCACAGCTACAGGTTCTTGGGTTTGATTCTTGGCTGGGGTTCCTTCTTTGTGGGGTCTGTATCTTCTCCCTGTGTTTGTGTGGGTTTGCTTTTGTGCCCTCCCATGTTACAAAGACATGTCTGCATTATTTCTTCCTGGGCCTCTGCTGAAAATTGTTTATTTGTTCCAAGTCAGACTGTCCTGATTAAAAAATGTTAAATAAAATTGACAGGCATTTGAATTTCAGACTTAAGGGTTTCTGAATGTTTAATTCCGTGCGTATTTGATGGTGCAGTGGTAGTATTGTTGCCTCACAGCTATAGGTTTTCTTGTTTGATTCTTGGTTGGGGTGGCTTCTGTGTGGAGTCTGCATCTCCTCCATGTGTTTGTGTGGATTTGCTCTGGTGCCCTGCCATTTTACAAAGACGTGTCTGCAGTTTTAATCCCTGCTGAAAATTGGTTTTGTTCTGTCCGCAGTAAAATTGACAGGCATTTGAATTTCAGACTTCAGGTTTCTGAATGTTTAATTCCTTGCATAATTGATGGTGCGGTGGTGGTATTGTTGCCTCACAGCTATAGGTTTTCTGGTTTGATTCTTGGTTGGGGTGGCTTCTGTTTGGAGTCTGCATCTCCTGCCTGTGTTTGTGTGGATTTGCTCTGGTGCCCTGCCATTTTACAAAGATGTGTCTGCAGTTTTAATCCCTGCGTCTCTGCTGAAAATTGTTTTGTTCTGTCCGCAGTAAAATTGACAGGCATTTGAATTTCAGACTTCAGGTTTCTGAATGTTTAACTCCTTGTATAATTGATGGTGCAGTGATAGTATTGTTACCTCACAACTATAGGTTTTCTGGTTTGATTCTTGGTTGGGGTGGCTTCTGTCTGCATCTCCTCCCTGTATTTGTGTGGATTTGCTCTGGTGCCCTGCCATCTTACAAAGACGTGTCTGCAGTATTAATCCCTGCATCTCTGCTGAAAATTGTTTTTGTTCTGTCCGCAGTAAAATTGACAGGCATTTGAATTTCAGACTTCAGGTTTCTGAATGTTTAATTCCTTGCAGATTTGATGGTGCAGTGGTAGTATTGTTGCCTCACAGCTATAGGTTTTCTGGTTTGATTCTTGGTTGGGGTGGCTTCTGTGTGGAGTCTGCATCTCCTCTCTGTGTTTGTGTGGATTTGCTCTGATGCCCTGCCATTTTACAAAGACGTGTCTGCAGTATTAATCCCTCGTCTCTGCTGAAAATTGTTTTTGTTCTGTCCGCAGTAAAATTGACCGGCATTTGAATTTCAAACTTCATGTTCTTCAGAATACATAGTAGCACAACCTTTTTTCTAGCAATTTTTTAAGTTTATAAGATGAATATTTTAAATTTGTCCCTATTTTTGGGACTGTATTCCCCATTACTGGCTTCGTCCAGGTTTTTGTGCTAAGGTTGACAGCTATGGCAAGAACTGAATTCACTGAATATGGACTGTAGAATTGTGCATATTTACTGATAAAGGTGCACTGTAGAATTGTGCATATTTACTGATAATGGTGGACTGTAGAATTGTGCATATTTACTAATAATGGTGGACTGTGGAATTGTGCATATTTACTAATAATGGTGGACTGTAGAATTGTGTATATTTACTAATAATGGTGGACTGTGGAAGTCTGAGTAGACTTTTTATGATAAATGTTCTCAACTGGGCAGTTTTGCCATTATGGGTGCATATGTTTTGTTTCATTGCTTACTGGAAAAATGTTCAAAACAAATTTAAAACACCCTCTAACAAGTGTACTGTATTGTACAAGGAATATAATTTTAGTACAATGAGGAAGGTGTATCAAAGAGCACATGTATGTTTCATATGCAAGGGGCCTATGATTCGAAAACAGCCCAAAATTAATCTTTATCTGCCACTGGCAAAATGTATTTTCTTTGAATGTGGGTTTCAATGCTGTTTCAATGAATGTGAGTTTCAAGGGCAGAGAAGTTTTAATGCTAAGTTTTCATTGTGAGACTGCATTGCTTTGTTTAACAGATGACTTAATGTTTGTGCTGTAAAATACAAAATAAAACTTTCAAATGAAGTCCAATCATTGAAGTAAAGCAGTATGCACATTAGTGTTTATGGTAAATGGAGTGAAATAGCCAAGTAATGGTTAATTGGAATGGCTGCAGAGGCTCCAGTTCAACCATTATTTTGTCAGGGGGGGAAGGGCAGCAAACTCAGACAGGCCCAGCTGAACTATACCTCCCAACTGTCCAGATTTTCAAAGAATGAATAGATTTTTGCTTCTTATTTTTGGTTTGTTGTTCATAAAATTTGTAGTTTTAAATCCTAAACGATTTGCCAGAAGTCACTAAATAATAAGTTTCAGACTTCATAACCTTCATAAAAATGCATGTTAAAGTAAGAGCCGTTCTATCAACTGTCTCAATTTATACAAGAGCAATTTTTAGTACTGTTTATATGTGCCCCCAATATATTTGGCCTTGTTCAGATTTACTGCATTAACAGGTTGAGAGGTACATGCAAATAAATTGCTTTATAGAATTAGGCATAGCCAACCTCTCAACTGTCCCCAATTTTTGGCTCAAAATGTTGCTCTTCCCCCTAATAATCCCTCCACAAAATAGCAATTTTGGAAGAAAACATGGAGGGTTTACAATTAAGAAATAACTGTAATAATCAAAGTTATAGATTACTTGAAATGCATGTAGATTCTTTTATTTTGTCAGCTGCTCAAGGTAGCAGTACTAATATTAAAGTGTCCCTTCTTTGACAGGTAGAAGCTGTATTGTGTGTCTATTTTATATTTTTGCATCACATTTTTGGTCCATTTTTCATAAAATTGTGTTTTTTGGCAAATTAGTGACAAATCACTAAAGACTGAAGTTAGAAAATGACAGACATTTGAGTTTCAGATTTTATACCCTTCAGAAAATTCATACTAATGCAAGACCTATTCTATTATCTTTCTAAGTTTATTAGAGCAATATTTAAAATTGTCCTTATTGTTGTGCCTTTGTCCCACTTCTGTGTATGGCTTTGTCCAGATTTCTTGCTCTTGAAGTTGAGAGGTATGACAAATGTGTCAGGGCCATCACAGTCAGCCAGAGAGATTTCAAATTGTGACATGCTTGTTGCACCCCACTCCCCATGTAGTGACTCTGGATGTGTCCAAGCAAGGCAAGGAGTAGTTGTATCTACCTTGGATGGGGAGGACACACTGCATAAGTACTACAGTGGCTTTTCATCTGTCATTGATTTTGCAGAATGGTCTGGTTTCTGTCATATTTTTGTACTGTTGATTTATGCTTATTACTCAAAGTGCCTGTTGCTCTGTGTTTAAGTAGCAATGCTTTAATGACCATAAGGTAAGCTTGTCTGACATCGTAAGATGCAAGTAAGCTTTAATAAGCATACTGTTAAAGAATTGCCAACATTGAAAGCCTTTCTGTTGTTGCCATGCAGAGAATACTTGACTAGATAATGTATAAGCCTTGGGTATTAAAGGACAGGATTCCATTATTTTAAAAAGCTCATTACACTTGTTGGAGACTTCCAGTCATCTCTACAGGCTTTACCCGTAAACTAAACAGAATGCCAATCATGTGTGGTCCATAACCTGTACAGTAATCCTTTAAGCAATGTATCTTGAGCTTGTTTCTTGTTTGCTTTTCATTTTTACTTTTATCATGTTTTCCCCATGAAACAAGTTGTCAGGCAGCAGGTCTTTTTGGATAAGAAACATTTTTACAAGTGGGGCATCACATAGATTTCTACTTTCAGCATGTTGCTTGGTACTTTAATAAAGCTGAATATATTATAATTAGAACTGCAGTGCAAGGAGAAGTGGTTTGAGTTGAGTGCTTCTGGTTTTTCTTATACTTGATTTTGACTGGCATTCCAGTAATGTATTTAAAAAGTAATTTATTTTTTCATGCCTCACAACCTTTTGTTTCCATCTAGATATTAAGTAAGCTGTCATGCAGCCAATGCATTGAAATATTTTTATTCTTCTACACTTATTTTTGTCTTGATTGGACTTTCATAATGATGGTTTGCCACCCAGGGCAGCGTATTTAATTAAAGTTAGTTTTTTTGTGGTTTTGTGCATAGCTCCTCCCCTTTATGGTTGACCACACCCCTTCCCTTTGACCCCGCCCATTCAGCGTCTCCTGCAGCCCCCCTGTGATTTGAAGTAACCAGCCGCCACTGGGTATGAGTGTGCAAATCTACCTCCAAATCAGTATCTATGCACAGCTGTTGCTGTAGAAGAAATGGACAGCTATGGACATTCCCTACACTCGTCCTGCACATCCCTAGCTATTTTACGTACTGTCTTTCTCTCTTTGCGCCCCTTTTTCACCACTTTCCTATCAACCCTTTTTCATTTCTTTTAAAGAAATTAGCATGGGGGGTAAGCGGGAGTAAGTACTTTTAAGCAGCAGTAAGCAGATTTAAGCATGTTTGTGTGGGGTAAGCAATGCCTACACAAGTTAAGCAACTTAGAAGCTAACTGAGTATAAGAAACTGTAACCGGAGGTTAGCAGTGCTTACTTTCGCTCAAACCCAAGCAAATCTGCTTACAACTGCTTAAAAGTGCCTTAATCACTCTGTATCCAATGGTCCTTGTTCTGAACAGCAACAAAATAAACATCATTTGCAAGGCTCACACCCAGAAACCTGCACACCATACCCAAACTAATTTACCACTAAGCCGTGTTAGATATACATAACCTTGATGTTTTCACAAACATATCATCCAGCAGTCATTCAACGGTACAGGAAATGTATTTATACATGTAGATGTATGTGTGTGTGTGTGTGTGTGTGTGTGTGTGTGTGTGTGTGTGTGTGTGTGTGTGTGTGTGTAGCTATATATATATATATATATAACTCTATAGATATATAAGTCTACATATATATGTCTATATTGATATATATATATATATATATATATATATATATATATATATATATATATATATATAAAGTTCACCCTTTCAACGTCACTCAAATTTCGAAAAAATAGAAGAAATGCCCAAGTGGAAGGAGTAAATCTCTCTGATATTTGTCGTATCAGGACAATAGTCAGTCCAAGTATGCAATAAATTGTCTGCAAAAATTCAAATTGAATAGTTTATTGACAAGATAAAATAAAGAACGTGAGCGCTTTCGCGGATTACAATTCCGCTTCTTCAGACGTAATAAAAACAGTGCTGCAACCATCTTTGTATATAAAACACACTACTAATTAGTGAATATACTTAATCAATTTAAAAACCATCAATTCTTAATCAACCATTCATTGAATTATTAAAGCCTGAAATGCTTTCTTAAAGAACATTAGAGCACCCTAACCTTAAACGCAAGGCTGTTGAATGTGTTCTAGTAAAGACCTTGGAACTACCCTAAATATAAGAATACTGAATAATGCATCCTACTTATCTAAACTAATGAAGATATGGCTATATGCAAATATCATATAATAATAACACAATTCTAATATTAACATAAATGTCTTAGAAACAATAGATTCATGACATTGTATTCGCTATTCAATAGCGTAATATATAATAAATTAATCAAAATTAATATTAATAAATAATATGTACATGTTTATTACTATCTAAAAATACAAATATCACATATAAAAACAATAACAGTCTATTTTCGTATAGTTTGGTTAGTTTAAATCTGATATGTAAAAGTAATATATATTATCTAAGGGTCCTAGCTTTAAGCAAAGGTTTCAGTGAAACACTGTCATTTAGCCCTCTACCTCTGTGTGCAGCCAACCTAAAAATCCATTTAACTTCAGCCTGTTCTGTTGCATTCACTATGTCACCTAATCTAATATTTTCGGGTTGAACATGTAGGACCTGAAAATGAAAAACATGGTCTTTGCCCATTTGTAGCGTGTGTTTAGCTATAGCACTATATTCTTGTTGTCTTGTGAGACAATACATATGGTCTCTTATTCTCTCTCTCAGAGATCTATTCGTCTTTCCTACATAAAATTTAAAACACAGTGAACAATGTGCAATATATACAACATTCATTGCATGTACTATTATTCGTCAGTTCCCATAAATATCCAGTGTCTGGATGTTTGAAGAATCGAGACTCATCTATAAAATCACATTGCATGCAATTGCCACATTTCTTCGTTCCCAGGAATATTTCCTAATGTCTCTATGTCACTATTTCTTATCATGTCACGGTAGCATAAATGTTTCAAACATTTCATATTTCTATACGTATAGGTGGGAAAACTACCTACTAATTCTATAGTTCTATCATCTACCAAAAGTATATTCCAGTTCTCTGCTATTGCATCTTTAATCTTATTAATATTGCTGCAATAAGGTAATATTATAGATTCTTTTCTCACTCTGTTAGTGCATTTAGTTGGTTTTATTTCCCTAGGGGAATAGTAGGGTTTGGCTGTAGTCATTTTTAGCTTACCCACTTGTGCATACTTATCATTTATTTCATTTTCTTCATATCCTCTCAACATAATCCCTTGTTTAAGTTTGCTTAATTCTTCACTTAATGAAGAATCTTCACAACACAGCCTGGATGTTCTCATAGCCTGCCCTTTTATTATATTACCAAATACAGACGGATTGTGCATACTCCTTCTATGTAGGAAAGCTGGTCTATAGCATGGTTTCCTAAACACTTTGGTTTTATAAGTGTTAATATCTAAGTAAACCGTTACATCTAGATAATTAATGATATTACTTGAATGTGCTAGAGTAAACTTCAAAAATACATTTGTAGTATTAAAATACTCATAGAATGATAGCAATGTTTCTTGATGACCCTTCCAGACAAGGAAAAGGTAATCCACAAAGCGCCTGTAAAAAATTATTTTAGGATTGTCCAACATAATAGCTCTTTCCCATGCCACCATTACCAAATTGGCATATGTGTAGCACAGCTGGTACCCATTGCTACTCCCTTTCTTTGTCTGAAACATTTATCATGAAACAAAAATACATTATTTTCTAGCACTAGCTCTAACAGAAGACTGATGAAATCTGCCTTTCTGGAATCCATTAAATTCTTTTCCAATAATAATTTTTACCATGGTAACACCATATTCATTGGGTATGCATGTAAAAAGGGATTCTACATCCATGGTTGCCAATATTAATTCCTCTTTATTACTGAGATCACTACTAAAAGTGTCCAAATCTGTTAAGAATTGTTCTGTGTCCATGAGGACATAAGAGTATTTAGAAAGTGCACTTTTTAATTCATGATCTAAGTAAATAGAAATGGGCTCAGTGAGACATCCTGCACCAGATACAATGGTCCTAAACATGGGCTGTGTAGGATTTTTGTGAATTTTGGGTAATCCATAAAATCTTTGTACTATCGGATATTCAAGAAAGAAAAACTCATATAATTCATCTGTTAGTAAACCCAAGGCTTTGCATTCACTTAAGAGTGTTATATATACTTCTATGAATATCACATACTGTGTTTGGAGGTACTGCCTCATAAGCTTCACTCGACAACATTTCCAACATTACTTTAAGATAGTATTCAGAATCCATCACTACAATGGGTCCCCCTTTGTCTGCAGGTCTTATAACAATTTCCCCATTTGCTTTAAGCCTGTTTAATGCATGAAATTCATTTTTTGTCAAATTGCTCTCATTAATTACACCAAAAAATTCAGAATCGTTATAGAGCATATTTTCAACTGCTTTAAGAAAAATTTCTAAGTTGGCTGGTAAATGAGGTACAAAAGTACTTTTACGTTTAAAGCAGTTAACATTTTGATTGCCACCATCACTATACATTAATTTCAAAGCAAAGTTCCTTGTAAACAACCTTATCGCTAAAACAGCGTCACTAATGTCCATGTTGTTAGTTGGTATAAAATGCATGCCTTTATTCAACAGTCTAATTTCATCCTGTGTCAACACATACTTAGAAATGTTCCACACTAAGTCCCCTGGTTCCACATTTTCTTCAGCGTACGTACCTGCTGAAAATTTGGAGGTTCTTTTCGTTTTGTTCCTCTTGAGCCATCCAGGTCTATTGACCTCTTCCTTCCTGTTCTTATCAGTAATGGTGCAGCCAAAAAATTCTGGCTCTACACCTTATCTAGTCGTATATTTCTGCTAACATCACTATTTGGCCGAAAAAGTTCATTGCTTCCATTGTTATGCTCAACATCAGGTAACAGTTCAATGGGGGTTGAGCAAACCGAAACGGGTAATGGTGGAGAAAGCAATTCATCGGTATTTGCTCGACTATCTACATGATTATCAATGCCATCGGTGTTTTGTTCCTTGCGTTCTGTCTCTTCAGACCCAGTCTGTACTTCCTGTACAGGTTCAGGAAGTAATCTACTGTTCGTTGCTCCTCGATGCGACTCTCTCTCTCCATACTCGCCCCGCCTCCCTTCTAGTCTCAATACAATTAGTTTGAATGTTGCCATCCCTCTCGGGAATTAGAGTATTAATTTTTGGCCAAATAAAGACATTGTGATTATCAAAGTCCTCAATGTCTCTACTAAGTTTTTTCTTTTTGTGGTTAAGTAAGTTATTTTCATACCGTAAAACTTTATCGACCAGTTCATGCATAAAAAGTTCAGTGGAATCGTCACCATTTAATTTACAGAGTTCAATTTGCTGTTCAATAATCTTGTCCTTTAGATCAAACGCTATAGGTTGAAAAATGTCCAACAATAGCTGTAAATATGCTTTACTAGCATTTAGATTTATTTGCTGCCACTTCAGCAATAAATCAGGATATGTATTGCCATACGTGGGCATATTTAATATTCGTAGCCCACGCGGAATTACATTACAGCTCAAACTTGCCTTCAAATGATACATTTGGCACTGAAAATGTTTAACTTTGTACAAATTGTTCTCAATGTCTCTTTTCAAATTTTTTACAACCATTTGGTTAGCCACATTTACATCAGTACCTTTATTAACTTTAAAAGCATCTTCCCACAGTAAGTGATTCATGGCATCCGTTAGAAGACCTCTTAGTCTACCATTTACGTTTGAATCATTACTAACAGCTTCAGCCCCAGCTGGAACTCCTTCCATGGCCCACAGAACAACCCAACGATGTAAATGTAGAAAAAAGTTCACCCTTTCAACGTCACTCAAATTTCCAAAAAATAGAAGAAATGCCCAAGTGGAAGGAGTAAATCTCACTGATATTTATCATATCAGGAAAATAGTCCAAGTATGCAATAGATTGTCCACAGAAATTCAAACTGAATAGTTTATTGACAAGATAAAACAAAGAACGTGACCGCTTTCGCGGATTACAATTCTGCTTCATCAGACGTAATAAAAACAGTGCTGCAACCATCTTTTTATATAAAACACACTACTAATTAGTGAATATACTTAATCAATTTTTACAGGCGCTTTGGGGATGACCTTTTCCTTGTCTGGAAGGGTCATCAAGAAACATTGCTATCATTCTATGAGTATGTTAATACTACAAATGTATTTTTGAAGTTTACTCTAGCACATTCAAGTAATACCATTAATTATCTAGATGTAACGGTATACTTAGATATTAACACTTATAAAACCAAAGTGTTTAGGAAACCATGCTATAGACCAGCTTTCCTACATAGAAGGAGTATGCACAATCCGACTGTATTTGGTAATATAATAAAAGGGCAGGCTATGAGAACATCCAGGCTGTGTTGTGAAGATTCTTCATTAAGTGAAGAATTAAGCAAACTTAAACAAGGGCTTATGTTGAGAGGATATGAAGAAAATGAAATAAATGATAAGTATGCACAAGTGGGTAAGCTACAAATGACTAAAGCCAAACCCTACTATTCCCCTAGGGAAACAGAACCAACTAAATGCACTGACAGAGTGAGAAAAGAATCTATAATATTACCTTATTGCAGCAATATTAATAAGATTAAACATGCAATAGCAGAGAACTGGAATATACTTTTGGCAGATGATAGAACTAGTGAATTAGTAGGTAGTTTTCCCACCTATACGTATAGAAATATGAAATGTTTGAAACATTTATGCTACCGTGACATGATAAGAAATAGTGACATAGAGACATTAGGAAATATTCCTGGGAACGAAGAAATGTGGCAATTGCATGCAATGTGATTTTATAGATGAGTCTCGATTCTTCAAACATCCAGACACTGGTTATTTATGGGAACTGACGAATAATAGTACATGCAATGAATGTTGCATATATTGCACATTGTTAACTGTGTTTTAAATTTTATGTAGGAAAAACAAATAGATCTCTGAGAGAGAGAATAAGAGACCATATGTATTGTCTCACAAGACAAGAATATAGTGCTATAGCTAAACACACGCTACAAATGGGCAAAGACCATGGGCAGGATTCACAAAGCCTCCATGTAAGAGTTATAACTCATACACGGAGGCTGCAGTTAAACGGAGTGATGTCAGCATGCTCTGCATATTCATGAGAGCATGCTGAATCACACCTAAGGCTAACACGGTCCATGTAAGACAGTAGGGGGCGTGTCCGTAGGCCGAGCCCTGTAAGCGGACACGCCCCCAGAAGAGTAAAAGTGCCCAAAGTAAACACCCACGCCAGAGTCCATGGAAATGTGAATAAACACAACACAACACATGTCCCCACAGACTATGAACATAAAATGTACAAATGAACATCACATCATTTTTTTTTAAATTGTAAAGATGTTTAACCATGAGTGCGCTTGTTTGCGTGGGTGTGCCCGTAGCACAGCTACAGTTAGCAGTCAGTGGGAAAGCATATAAGAACTAAATATGCAAAGTAAGCCAAGAAGCAATAGCGTAGCAGTAGAGATGTTGGCTGAAGAGCAGGCATTCATGGTTCGAACCCCGACAACGCCAATTTTTATTTTTAGCAAAATAAGCATGAAACAAGTCCCTGACAAATATGTACATATAAAATCACATTTTATGTAAAATGTAATGAAATAGCCCATTTATATTGAACAAATGTGAGGTAACAAAACAATAAACAATGCCAGATGTGCCCATAGCTGAGCTACAGTTTAACAGGGTGAGTGCATCTGCCCGTAGGTGAGCAGTGGTTTAACTGGTGCAAAATGAGTGCCCGTAGCTGAGTAGTGGTTTAACACGCTAAATCTATGTGCCCCTAACTGAGCTGAGCGTAATATGCGTGCTGATAGCCAAATGAGGCTTAAACCAGCATACTCCGTTTGCGCGAAGCTGCGCACCGCGCAAACAAGCTAACCGACGGGCAACGTTGAGCAAGCCGTATCAAAACTGCCTTTACACAGACACACCCCTCAGCTTGTCTAGACAGTCATAAAAAATAAAAAGTAGTGGCAAGGTTCGAACCCAGGACACTATACACCATAGTCAAGGTACTGAACCACTAAGCCATGATAACAGTACCTATAAGTGCAATAATAGCTAATATATAGGAATGAATACAAACTGGAGAATGACAATGCAGGTTTACTAATGTTGATACAATTCCAAAATGGCCAATCACAGATATGTGCGGGAAAAACGGACTATATAAGCCCCATAGGCAGGAATACACAGCATAAACGATTGTAGAACTGAACTGCAGCCAGAATGACAGGAGTAGGAGAGGGTAGTTGCTTTTGTGCACAGAGGTGGGGCATTGAGGAGTCCACATACATGGTCTGGCTCCTAGTCCACAATCATGAGGCCCATCTCATGCAGGGCCAGGTCCTCTGGGGAGCATACAGGGCTGAAGCGTGGGACGGGTTGGCTCATGATCTCACCAGTGCCACAGGGATTCCAAGGACTGGTGAGCAGGTCCGTCATCACCATGCGGACCTGAAGAGATGCAAGCAGGACCAATTGAACCTTTGGATCCACGAAGCCCGGCAAATGCCCAACGCCCCACTACTGAGTAAGTTACATTTAATTATGTATGTAAGAAATTAAACTAGCTGATATTATGTAGATGTGTATTCCAATATTACTTCATTTATATTACAGCTGCAGGTGTCCATTCTGTGAACCGCAGAGCCTATGGCGATAGGCTGGTGCGGTTGCGCCACCAGGCAGGTCAGTAATCCAGTACCAGTAACTGTAAGGAAATATAAAAGTATGACAGTCAGCAAAAGAGTGCAGTGTAGTCACTAAGGAATAAAATGTGCAAATAACAGTGTGAAAGTGTTTGCAAGTATTGCTTGATTACAAAAGTGTGTTGCAGCCTGTAAGCCAAACAGAAAAATGAAAATGTCTGACATAAATTCTGAAACAAAAATGCCCCACCTGTAAGAAAATAGTACACAACCTGCAGCAGGCTGAAAAGTATAGCTGCAGAAGATGATGAAATCACATGTGTGAAATATATCCCTGTTGAAATATTGAAACATGACAGAAGTGAGACTGCTGGAAAGAATTATAATAACTACAGGTAAAACATGTCAATAAAGCCGAGAAGTAAGTACCATCCTGAATAGTAAAATGAAAACAAGTGAGAGTGTGAGAAAGTGTCATGAATCCAGCAATACAGTAGTAATAACCCCTGAATAAAGTATACTGCAGTCAAGACAGAATGAAATGCATGTAAGAATCAAAACCAAGCAGAAAAATCTGTTCAAAGTGTTGCTGCATCTGGAATGTGTATCCCAAAATCTGGATAAGTTGCTCTCAGTCTGCAATATGCAGATAGTATGATTGTCTGATATACCAAACATCCACACTTGTCTACAGCTAAATAAAGCAAATGTAGCAGGATGATGTAGCTGAACAAAGCTAGATATGAATGTGTATGAAGAACAATAAAATGTATATTGATGTTGCAGTAACAGCCCTATCACCAAGTTGAAATAGTTATCATATAGGAAACTGTAGTTAGAACAGTAGTGTGTATATATGTGCAGCTATTAGAAATGTACAGCATATGTATTGGTATTTGAAGGTGTTAATATTATTTTCTTCACCCCACCCTATAACCACATATAACCCATTCCACGTGAAAATGGTATGTGCAATCACAATTAACACCCCTGGACATTTGTCCTGTTGGGTCATATATATTTGCATGTCTGTAGATGCATCTGCCCTGTTCATACATCCAAACCTGATGGCCTGTTGCCATCAATCAACCCTGCATGTTGTTGGACTGTTTATTGCTGTTCAAATTATGCATTTGTTATGCTCGCTGTTCAATGGTGTGAATATCTGGTTGTTTGGTTAATGGGAATACTAATGCATGCTGTTACAACTAATTGTGAATGGTATTATATGTCACTAACCCAAACTGTCATGACATAATGCAAAACATAGGACGACAGGGAAGGCGGGTTCCAGCGGACCCACCTCTCCCACCTCAGCTGGTGAGTGCACCTGGCACTAGTGCCCAGTCTGAACCCTCCTCCGGTGGCCCTGTGCCACCTGTGGGTGGAAGCGGTGCAGGGGATGGGGCTCACCCCCCCTTCTGCAAGTGAAGCCGGAGGAGAACCACCACTCACCCTCCATAGCGTCCGGACTGTGGTGCGTAGGGAGATTCGGGACTCTGTTCTCAAGCCCCTACGCCAGCTTGAGGCATGGGTGGCAAAACTTATGAGCATGCCTGTTGGCCGGCCTACACAGCCCCCAGCACAGCCCCATCCTGCGCAGTGAAGGAACAGTGACAACTGCCTATGGGTGGGGATATCAGTTCCACTGTTGCCATCTGTGGGGCTCATGGGCTCTGGATATCCAAACCTCCGTCCCCGTCAATTGTGTAACCCCCCCACATGTGTCATACACCGCCCCTCTATGCGTCTTGTTTGTCTTGTCTGTTTACCTACCCAACCTACCTCCCCAGCTGTACTGACTTCCTTTACCTGACATACCACTCTCACCTGAAAAAAAAAAAAAGGGCACTCTGTACCCACAAAAAAATTACGCCCCATACATAGCTGCCCATTCCGCACACATGTCTGCTGGACATGGAAACTATCAATTACAATTGGTTGTACAACAAGTATTATTGTTGTCCTGACACCTCTCTCAGGGGTGGAAGGTTTCAAATGTCACACCAAATTACATACATATGCAAAGCTGTTGCTGATGAAGAAATGGGCATCTATGGGCCTTACCTACATTCCTCCTGCAAATCCCAAGCTTGTTTCCCTACTGTCTTACCCTCTTTGTGACCCCTTTTTCACCACTTTTCTGTCTCCCCATTTTCATTTCTTTCAAAGAAAATAGCGCAGGTGTGCGCCAGAGTAAGCACTGTTAAGCGGTTGTAAGCGGGTGTGCGCGTGTGTGTGCAGAGGTAACCGCCAGTGCGCATACGTGAGCTCCGTGCAAACCAGCGCTAACCTGGTTACAACTGCTTAAAAGTGCCTTAGTCACTTTGATTGACAGGTCCTGTACTCAGTTCAAAAGCAAAATAAAATCCCACTGTCAGTCCCGAACCCAGGACCTTGGAAACAGTAGTCTGTATCATCTACCACTAAGCCATGACTCTTATGCAAGAACATTGTGCTAAAATAAATATGACATGTAATAGTAGGGATGAATGTAAAGGGAATATAGGATGTGTAGTACCCAAAGCATGTCATGTAGAATTACTGTCAAAACTACTGGATTCCCATAATAGTAGTGTGTGAAGAGAAACAGCCATGCTAGTTGGTAGCTTGTAGGTAATAATGTCAGTTAATGTACATATATAAATGTATGTATATATATATATATATATATATATATATATATATATATATATATAGTTGTAGGTGTCATTGTGCATACACACTTACTACAGGGAACAGGAGAGAGGAATGGAGAAATGTGAATCTACAACACAGCCTGAATCATGAGAGAGATACTAACCTTTACACTCACAGAACAGTGTCCACAGCATACCAGCAGGGTCCCCGCCCTTACAATCTGAAAGGGCAATGCCTATCTCACATACCCTTTTATAGTACTGACTTGAAATCACAGTGAGAACTGCAATCAGTACACAACTGGCTGTATGCAATTAGCAAATGCTGGCTTACAATTGGTGCAGAGGCCATCACATGAACCTATGCAGATACCTACAAAAGCATCCTGTACTAACACTCCACACATGCAATACATTCATTGCACTGTCTGGAAGCAGACAGAGGGAGAGAGACAAACTGAGACAGAGAGAAAAAAAAAAAACACGCTACACACTGTGACTCTAAGCTGTCAGCAGTAACAGTAGCAGCAGGGATCAGAAGCAGTGGTAATGCAACCAGCTGCGACAAACACAGGTAATGCAAAGTAGCAGGTTAATAGTGTGCATACTGTGAACCCTCCAAATGTGTCATAGGTCTGTATCTATAGGTATGTCCATGTGATATGTTGTGTGTACGTAGTTCCACCAAAAGGGGATGACTATACATTACATGTCAATCAGTGTTAGGCCTTGATCCTGGCAGCAGTTGTCTGTGCATTGCCCTCAGCAATGGCTGTAGTGACTGTTTTGAAAGGTCAGCCAGGTTCAAAAGGCAGGATCAGCCCATCACAAAGGCACACTGGCTGGGAACAAGTGTCTGCAGGTACCCGATATCAGTGCATATGCATCTCATACTGCATAATTCCATAGCTTAGCAGACCAGGCCGGTTATGCATATGATGTGGTAGTTCCCAGGGTCAGTCGAGGTGCCTCCTTAGTGGTGTAGGACCACTATTGCTGTATGCCACTGTCCAGGTACATATCCTGTAGTACGGCCAAGATAAATTATCAGTGTTATATGCGGTTGTATGTCCTCTTGGAGTGCAGGTAGCACACATCCAGGGATACCACGAGGTCACAGTGATGCTGTGTGTTCTGCTTTGCTGAGGGCGGCCTTCACCTGGACATGTGAGATGATAGGGAGGTTACATACAGCTGTGATAACTATTTCAACTGGTGGGGGAGAAGGAGGGGGGATACGTGCACCGAACCTGTCTGCAAGAATGTTGCCAATATCTGTGTGTTTGGTGAATGTTAAGTAGGTGTCTATTAACACAGAGCATATCTGAGGCATTTGGTCCATATGTATAACATAACTGAAGAAGGCCTTGTGGTTATCCATAGTGTCTGTGGCCATTTCACTCCCAGAGTAGGCAGTGGCCATTGTTATGAGGGACCGTAGCGTAATACCAGTGCTGACCACAGATGCCTTCCCTTAATGTGAATCTGCTCTGTCCTGCAGTAGCCTCCTGCTATTGTTATACAATCTGCCTCTGTCTGGGGTCCACCGGAAAGGATGCCTAACCTTTGTGCATAGGGTCTGGGTTAGAAATGTGTGTGCAAGTTCCATGCAATCTGTGGCATGTCCGTGGTAAGCATTTGCAAAGGGGTCAGCAGTGTGGGTTGTGGCTTCCACTGGCCCAGTGTGCTGCATGGATACCATCTCAGTCCTAACAAGTGAATAACTGTCTAATCACATACATATCAAAGTAGTCTACTGTGCTGGTGGTGGTGGTGGGATATGTATATCGAGGCCAAGTAACTTGTGTCCACATCACACTAGTGGATGGCGTCCCACATACAGTACCTTGGGATGAACCCCCAGAGTGAGGTTGTGCATTGGACCTGTCAGTGTGTGCTGACCGATGGGGCATGCTACTATGTTGTGTAGAATGTGGCAGGTATTGTTGCACAGGTGTTGGCTGAGCACTGATATCTGGCCATGTACCTGTGTATCCACCACGACACACACACATGCAACATATGGGAGTAGTAGTATATCACTACACATGAGTATCATGTATAGTATGTGTGCCATATATTGCTGACATAGTCTGCTGATATCCTGTTTGTGTTCTCTTCCCGGGAGATGGCGCATCAGCGTAATTCCGCCTACTCTGCAGTGGAAGATGAGGAGATACACCAGAGCCTGGTGCGGGAGTATGACATCCTGTTTTCCCGCACCAGTCAGAATCAGCAGGAGAGGGCTGCACTGTGGCAAGACCTTGTCCGTAGGGTAAATGATATTGGCACACATAATAGGACATATGAGCAGGTACGACATCACTGCAGTGATTTAATCAGAAGTGTCCGTCAGCGTGCATCAGATATTCACAGGCAACAGGTTGCCACAAGAGGTGGGGTGGCCACACATCCCCCCCTCACCAGACTGGAGGGGCTACTCCTAAGTGTTGTGGCTCCAGCCCCGGAACAGCAACAGCAGTACACCTGCATCATGATGGAGGCTGGATCCACACAGCAGCACGGCATGGAGCGTGCAGGTAATATGCCATATGTACACTTGACTGTTTTGTACACTGTTAGTTTATGCATGTGTAAGGTGTGTCCGTGGTATGTATCTGTCATCATAGTATGTAATTGTGCATGTGTGATACTGGCAATATCAGCAGCTGACGTGTGAAAGGCAACTGGTGTACTACTGCACTGCATCATATGCAATATCAATGGCACAGTTGTGCCCACTGACATTAATCTCATCATTTCTGCAGGTCCCTCCGGGGTTACAGCAAGGCAGGCCATCCATGCTGGTGAGTGTGTTTAACAATACCTATAATAGTCCTGATAGTGCTAGTAACACTAGTGTAACTCAGTAGTGCTCTGTGTGTATACTGCGGGGTGTGCATGTGTGCATGTGTGCAGGTGTGCCTGTGCCCATGTGTGCATGTGTGCATGTGTGCAGGTGTGCCTGTGTCCACGTGTGCATGTGTGCATGTGTGCCTGTGTCCACATGTGCATGCATGCATGTGTGCATGCGTGCCTGTGTCCACGTGTGCATGTGTGCATGTGTGCATGTGACCACGTGTGCATGTGTGCATGTGTGCATGTGTCCATGTGTGCATGTGACCACATGTGCATGTGTGCATGTGTGCATGTGTCCATGTGCGCATGTGTCCACATGTGCATGTGTGCATGTGTCCACGTGTGCATGTCTGCATGTGTGCATGTGTGCCTGTGTGTATGTGTGCATGTGTGCCTGTGTGCATGTGTCCACGTGTGCATGTCTGCATGTGTGCCTGTGTCCGTGTGTGCATGTGTGCCTGTGTCCATGTGGGCATGTGTGCATGTGTCCATGTGTGCATGTGTGCATGTGTGCATAAGTGCATCACTGGTAACAATGTCTGGAGACTGTAAACTGTGTTTCCTGTCTTCCTCCAACAGGTTCTGGTGCTGCTCTGGTGTCCTGCAGCAGGGAACCTGAATCTGGTGCCACAGGTACTGGTAATGATGATATTTGTGTAATGGTACAGGAAGGTGTGTCAGGGTCCACCATTGGTCAGCCAATTGACAGTACACAGCTGTCAACCCCATCATTGCGCACAGTCATCCTGCCAGTACATCCTTTGTCACCATTGTCCCTAGGTGATGGACAGGATACAGTGGGCATTGACCAGGGTAATGTGGTACCTGTGGCACATGCGTCCCCACACAGCAGCCATGGGCAGGGTCCTGCGATGGTACCACACAGACAGTTGCCCATGGGTTCTCGTGGGAGCATCCGTGGGCGTACTGCCTCTGGCCAACGTGCCCAAAGAGGTCTGTCAACCTCAGCTATGTTTCGGACTGTCATGCAGGCACAGTCACATATGGAAAGGTACACCAGACAGGGTCTGAGGGAGCTGAGAGCATGTCGCACAGCCATGACTGACAGTATGCGTGACATTGCGGATGCTATCCATAATTTCACCGATGTCACAGACAGACGTTGTGGGGACATATTACAGCAGTTCCACAACCAAATGTCCATGAGCCAGGGCAATGGTGGGCATTTGCGGCGTCGACGTGGCCGTATGCCTGCAACAGCAGCAGCTGGCAGTCGGCACGGACGGCAACAGGCCCGCGCATGCACCCATAGTGTCAGCAGCAGCCCCAGCAATGCTGGGTCTGTGCTGTCATCGAAACGCCCCAGGAGACCACATGCACGTGGCTCTGGACAGTCCCAACAGGGACCTGTGTCCAGTCAACACACTCCCACTTCTGATGACAGTACCCAGTCTGGCTTAGTACTGGATATGGTCCATAGCACCCCTGCCAGGCACAGGTACTGTGTCCGTGCCCACAGACACTGATCTGTATGACCTGCCGGGTGCAGTCTGTGGCTGTCCACAAACCCCTGTATATGGCAGCAATGAGGTGGAACTGTGTGTGTGCATACACACATTCGAAATGTTAACACCTAGGGTGACCACAAACACGCACACACTGCACCAACACTGCCCCACCCTGTACTGCTGCCCCGCACCAACACACATACACACACATGTCAATTGGTGGCATCAGTGGCTGACTCAGGCATACCTAATTCACACCCTGTGCATATGATGACACTGTGCCACCTCCTGCAATCTCCAACAACATTGTGGGAACAGGTCAACACGTTGCTGATGCACAGGGTGACTACATAGAAGTGTATTAGTAGTATCATGTTGGTAACAGTACAGTGTGCTGCTATGACTGCGTGTATATCCCAGCATGCCTGATGCAGTAACTGTATGAATGTCCTGAATTGTTATCTGCACCCATAGTACATACCAAAGTGTAACAGCTGCACATAATTGCATGCCAGTGGTAAGGATGTCAACAGATAGCCGCATACATGGGTAGCACAGGGGGGAAGCTAATGCAAGTAGTGATATGCAATGGTGGACATGTACAGTAATGGTGTCAAGTTGCCCACAACGACTATGCAATGTAGATGTTTGCACATGTAGATATGTGTGCAGTACCAATGTAATCCAAATCACAATTAACTATGACATAATATCAATTCTACCATGGGCATCTGCACTGTGTATTCCTGGGTACATGTGGATAGTGCCTACATATTTGCATTGTTACTTACTGTTATTGTTACCCCTTCTTTATTGTACAATGCACTACTTCCAGCCCTGCTTACTGTAGCTTTGTTTGCATGCATGTTCACTTGGGGTTCCCTGGAACACTGCTTACACCTGCAATGCAGAGTTACAGTGCTTCTGTAGACTCCTAGTGACATCTGCATAGTGTATGATATGTATGTCAACTTTACACATGACAGAACGTCACTGTCTGTCCTGTATGCATGTACGTTGCCTGTGAAACATTGCACATGTCTTACCTGGCATTTACCCACAAGTGCAGTCATATATGCCAGTGCTATGAAACAGTAGCAGTACACCCACACATACACACCTTCAGTATGTTGTTCCCCATTGGCCCTATGTGTTGGTACTTACCATGGCAATCACACTACTAGGGTAGCATGTGCAAAGGTAACCTGTGAATCACCTCTATGGTCCAGTTGTGGTTTATGTGAGTCATGTGGCAATGTCACAGCTGCCACATGTATGCAGTCAGCCATCACCCTTGGCCAGGAACGTACAACACATGTGTGGGATGCCACCACACAGCCAGTCTGGGGACTGAGCTGTCTGAACCCAGTAATGCCATACCCTGTCAGGTGGCATGTCATATGTACTACATCCTGGACAAACTTCAACCCCAATCCCTGCTGCTACTATTGATAAAACCCCTGAAGATGTTTCTGATAGTTTTGACCAATTCTTTACTGAGACATTTCAAGCCCTAGCTAGCCATCTACCTCCTAGCTCCCCTGGTCCTGAATGTAGCACCCCTAGAAACCTACTTGCGTTCAGCTTCCAACCAGTCACCACTTCACTTATCCGTACCTTGATTGAAAAAGTAAAACCCACTACACTTTCTGCTGATCAACTCCCTGTTGAGTACCTACAAAAATCAGCTGATGCTATTGCTTACCCTGTCTCAAAACTAATCAAACAAACCATGGTAGAAGCTAAATTTCCCACCATCTGGAAAATATCCTATGTAATCCCACTTCACAAAGGAGGCAGCTCTACTGAATTCTCCAATTATAGGCCAATAGCTATACTCTCTCCACTTGCAAAGATTATGGAAACTTTATTCATAGACAATTCATGCACCACCTAATCCAAAATCGCCTTATGGCAGACACTCAGCATGGCTTCCATCCTCATCACAGCACTACTTCAGGCCTCCTAGCCTTTACTAACACCAAAAACCATACTTGCAACAATAATTATATATCCTCAGCCCTCTTTTTGGATCTTTCCAAGGCATACGATATGGTTGATCACCAAATGGTAATCCACACCCTGCAAACATTCTGTCTAGATACTGGAGCCTTCCAATGGTTTCAATCCTACCTGCATGGTCGACAGCCGGCTGGCCTCTGGCAGAACAAACTCTCTAACCTTCTACCTAACACCCTCAGAGTACCACAAGGCTCTATACTAGGGCCCTTGCTGTTCTCCATCTTCATTAACGACCTTTATACTGTCATCCCAAAAGTCAGCTGTATCCAATATGCTGATGACTCTACTCTGATTTGCTAAGCCACATCTCCAGTAGAGTTATGGTCAGCTACCCAGACCACCTTTAATACCATAGAAAACTGGCTTTCTGAACATCGTCTGATCCTAAATCCCAAAAAAACTAAACTGCTGTTATTTCACCAACACGTAGGTCTACCGCTTTCACCTTTACCATAAAATCAAATGATGGCACAATAATCTCCCCTGACCCATCTACTAAACTATTAGGTGTCATCATAGACAATAATCTCAAATGTGACCTACATGTTAACCAAACTATCAAAACCATCAATAAAAAACTAGGGTCACTATACAGAATAAAAGCCTTCCTAACCCCTCCAGCTAAAATTGCCATAGCTCGCTCACACCTTCTTTCAATCCTTCTGTATGCATCCCCTCTACTCTCAAATATGAACAAGACTGTCCTTAACAAACACTCAATTTGCTACAACCACATTGCCAGGTTTGCCACTGGGCTGCCTTTTAGGACACATCATTGCATCAATCTAAATCAGCTTGGTTGGCTTGAACTACCTAGCCTAATACAGTATAACCAACTGATTATGGCCTATAAAATCCTCTATAATCTGGACAATACTCCTGCACTTCAAATATTATCACCCCCTATAACAATCCTAGACCACTTCGATCCTCTAACAAACTACTAATTCAGACTAGCAAAATTAATAACACAGCCGGTGATTCTCTCTTTGCAAACTCTGTAAGTAGATCCTGGAACTCACTTCCAGCTGATATTACCTTACTTTCCACCTTAGGTCAATTTAACACTAGACTCAAACATCATTTGTCACTTAACTGGCTATGTCAATGTATCAAGCCTGGCTAACTCGAATGTGTAAAATCTGTTAACCAGTTTACTGTGTAATTTAATTTAATCCTGACTTGTGCTCAGGACTAACTTTAACCTGTGGAACATGTTTAACTTGCTTACTTATGTAATCTCTGTAAATAATCTGTTTGTAATATGTAATGCTGGTATTATGTAATGCTGTATCTGCTTACCCTTGGAGCTTTTCTCCCCGGGCCTCCGCTGAAAATAGACATGCATCCAGTCGGACTATCCCGGTCAACAAATGTAAGATAAATAAATAAAAAATATTACAGTGACTACAAAACAAGTCAGACATTGACACGCACTGACAGCATGCTGAACACACTGGGGCATACGTGGGCACTCAGAATAGCATCCTGCTTGAGCATCACACACCTCTGCAGCTGGCACACAGGCATATGTTCCATCAGAACAGAGCACATGCCACACATGGCACACACATCCCGTGTGCCACACACTCACAGCCTGTAGGGCTACACAACACACCTGCTACAGACGTGTCAGGTACCTGTCTTGGGTTCTGCACTGGGGTCCCCCTCAACAGGCTGTATCTGGTGAAGGTCACAGTGATATGCCTCAGGGGCACTATGGTCCACCACAGAACACATGCATACAGGTCAGTCAGAGGCATGGACACATATGACTCACTCATTGACCATGCCAGTATGGCTGACCTGAGACATACCTCCCTGGACTACATGATAGGGAACATAGAATGGATCTCTCAGCATGTGGCACAGGCCAGTATGAGCCTGATCTTGGTTGCCAACATACCCTCACCAGGTATGCTACCACTATATGTGGGAAGGGTGTTTTATGTCTACATTATGCTCAGTCTCCAATGTCATTCATAGGGTATCCGCTGGCTGTCAACGTGTGCTTACATGCTAGGGAAGCCACAATGATGTGCAAGGGTCATCTTGCAAGTGACACCCATGGCCCGATGTATATTGGAAAAGCTCCTTGATACACACATACTGCCTTATGCTGCAGGACACAGTTTACATAGCCACCTCCATGGGTATCACACAGGTTAGGACACTAACAGTGCTGCTACACAACATCAGCAGTGTACACCGCAAGATGCATGCACCGGACACTGTCCTCAGCACGGTGAACTGCAATGTCTGTGCAGTACCAGAGTCCTGATTCATGGCTCACAGGTGTTACCCATCACTGATAGGTTATGCCCCATACCATGCCTGTCGTCCCCTACACATGTAACACACATGGACAGGGGGGTGGTATCCAAGGCACCACAGATACACACACCTCCAGGTTGTTGGCACAGCACAAAGCATCAGGGCCTAATCATGTGCAGCTAACAGTGTGTCAGACTGCCATCTGATTCATAGCCTGGCACACACAACCCTCCCATACACAGGAAGACCACCTATCCTCCATAACAACACTGGCAATATGACAGTCTCAAGAACTGTCTTTATATGGCTGGACTGCATCCAGCCAAACATTGTGCATGAGCATTACTGTAGCTACAACACACTAGTTGAAGGGTTCACAGCATGTGGTCACTGAATTGCAGTGGAATGACATGTTACCACTACCACAACAGGTGGGAACATGCAGCACCTGTACATCGACTACATGTACACTATTTGGCCCAGACCAGATGTGTATCCCCTGCTGTAGGTATTTTACCATATACACCCACACTGTATAGACACATACCGCGTACGGCCCCTGCACAGTAAGACACAGTCATATTGGTATACATTGAAAATACCATTTATCCACTCAAGGCATGTGTCAGACATGTTAACTACTGCAGGTCACAGGTATTTATGTGTATGTGTCACACACATACATCATGTGTGCAATGCCATTGCTGGTTTAGGCAATGGCATGCATTGTTATGTACAAAGACCCACGCAAGGCCATAATGTGTGACACAACCACACGTGGCAGTTGTGGGTTACCAAAACATACCTATCTGTACTCTGACAATGGTAATAGACACAGTAGCAGAGCGCACTATTGGCATTACTAGCCAACTAGCCCTGTTTGGCTGTGCTGATAGTGTGGTGACATCCCCTGTGTTTACTGGGGGAATATGCAGCATCTGGTGTATTGTAGTATTTGCCAAAAGGACCTGTTTTCTCACACTTGCATTTACATGCACCCTACTACCCACACACACACACTTGCAGGATTCATACCCTTACCTAACTAAGTCACGACACGTGAGAGAGACGCATTATCAAAGAACACTATTTGGATTACTGGATAGTTCCTCTTCTCTGGCTGTACTTATAGGGTGCTGACATCATCAGTATTTAGAAAGGGGAATGTGCATCCTGTTGTGTGTTCTCCTAGTTGCCAAAAGGGATATTTCCTTCATACAGGCTTGCACACACACTAGCCTCCCCTACACACACTGAGCATTTGCAGGATTCAAACCCCTACCTAACTATGTTCTGACACTCAAGATGGATGCATTAGCGGAGTGTGCTATTTGCATTACTGGTAGGCTTCCCTTCTCCTGCTTTACTTATAGGGTGCTGACATCATCTGTGTTTAGAAAGGGGAATGTGCATCCTGTAGTGTGTTCTCCCAGTTACCAAAAGGGACATTTCCCTCACCCAAAATTGCACATGCACTAACCCCCTTCATCCAAACACACACACTTGCCATTTTCAGGATTGAAACCACTACCTAATTATGTTATGGCACTCAAGTTGGATGCATTAGCAGAGTGCGCTATTCGCGTTACTGGGAGGCTTCTCTTCTCCTGCTGTACTTATAGGGTGCTGACATCATTTGTGTTTAGAAAGGGGAATGTGCATCCTGTAGTGTGTTCTCCCAGTTTCCAAAAGGGACATTTCCCTCACACAAAATTGACACACACTAAACCGTCTCATCCAAACACACGCACTTGCAGGATTCAAACCACTACCTAACTATACAATGACACTTGAGTCTGACACATTAGCGGAGTGCGCTATTTGCATTACTGGGAGGCTTCCCTTCTCCTGCTGTACTTATAGGGTGCTGACATCATCTGTGTTTAGAAAGGGGAATGTGCATCCTGTAGTGTGTTCTCCCATTTGCCAAAAGGGACATTTCCCTCACACAAAATTGCACACACACTACCTCCCCTCATCCAAACACACACACTTGCCATTTGCAGGATTCAAACTACTACCTAACTATGCTATGACACTTGAGTCAGACACATTAGCAGCGTGCGCTATTCATATTACTGAAAGGCTTCCCTTCTCCTGCTCTACTTATAGGGTGCTGACATCATCTGTGTTTAGAAATGTGAATTTGCATCCTGTAGTGTGTTCTCCCAGTTGCCAAAAGGGACATTTCCCTCACACAAAATTGCACACACACCAAACCCCCTCATCCAAACACACACACTTGCCATTTGCAGGATTCAAACCACTACCTAACTATATTTTCTCACTTGAGTCAGACACATTAGCAGAGTGCCCTATTCGCATTACTGGGAGGCTTTCCTTCTCCTGTTATACTTATAGGGTGCTGACATCATCTGTGTTTAGAAAGGGGAATGTGCATCCTGTAGTGTGTTCTCCCAGTTGCCAAAAGGGACATTTCCCTCACACAAAATTGCACACACACTAACCCCCCCCCTCATCCAAACACAAACACTTGCCATTTACAGAATTCAAACCACTACCTAACTATGCTGTGATACTTGAGTCGGATGCATTAGCAGAGCGTGCTATTCGCATTATTGGGAGGTTGCCCTTCTCCTGCTATACTTATGGAGTGCTGACATTATCAGTGTTTAGAAAGGGGAATGTGCATCCTGTAGTGTGTTTTCCCAGTTGCCAAAAGGGACATTTCCCTCTCACACACACAAACCCCACTCACTCACTGAGCATTTGCAGGATTCAAACCTCTACCTAACTATATTATAACACTTGAGGGAGACGCATTAGGAGAGCGCACTATCCAAATCACTGGGCATCTGTTCTGCACCTGCAATAGTTAAGGGGTGCTGACATCTTTATTTCTACAAAGGTATGTACATGTAGTACTACCTGTCAGGTGGGGGATAGCATATATATGCATTTGCAGCCACCTACGTCAGGGTCAGATATGCACATCGCACTGGCAGGTTATGTTCTATACCATACTTTGTGACCACAGGACCTGTAACACACAACACAACCAGTCCAGAACACCACACTCACATCCAGAACACACACTTAGCTTCCCTGGGAACAATGCAGGGATATGCAGGTGTTCACATCCACCATTCCAGTTGTTAACATCAGGTACAGGCATATTGTGTGTGAGAACTACTCAGGCCTCTACCGCTTTACCCTACAGCCACTACAATTTGTGGGTCCATGTGCTATGGCAGAACCACACACCACAGCCACATGGGGGAATACATATTGCACCTGTCCATCTGCAACGTGGGTACTCACTGTTCCACACCAGAGGTAGACCACCATTGTTGATATCTGACCATACCCACCTTTCCCTGGACATCCATATCCCATCTCCACCCCCAGGCAAGGTTGTCACTGCACACAAACTGTATTTAGCACAAGCAGACTCTACATCTGTGAAGACTGGGGTGGACGACTTCAGAGGACCCATGCTGGGGGACTATACTGGCCACTCAGCATAATCCTTGACAATTGCATTCTATGAGCATGTGTACGGTTTGCATTGATCATGCTATCCCACATATACCCATGACTGCTCCACAAGACACCTGTCAGCTGTACACCAGCCATATATGCGCCGTACAACAGACAGAGTGAGCTAATACATTGCAGAGCTGTAGCCGACAGAGGGAGGACATCTGTGAACAGTTCCGGCATGGCATTTCATTCACTCATAATCATTACAACACAGTGTTGACAGTGGAATCGTCCAGAGAATGCAGATAGGGCTCCCCTCAGTCTGTTACTGATGGACACCTACTGTCAGAGATCCTCAGCAACCCTCTCCCAGCACACACTGACAACATGGCTGTGGCTTAGCACATTCAATCCCTGGGACCTCCACAGTGCCCCTGCTTGACAGAGGCACAGCTCACTAGCCTCACATGTTGCCTTCTGTGACCTACTTTACAGTGGCACAGTAGCCTACTGTCCTGGGGATGCAGATGCCAAGCACACTCTGGCTGAGCTGTCATTCCCTAGGGCAACAAGCCTAGTATTGACCTCTACACCCATATGTTCAATTGTCGGATGCACAATATTTGTTGTGCTGTTCTACTGTTTGCAGGTCTTTATTGCCATAGCATTCCCTGTTCCTATGACCAACTTGTGTATCTGTGGAAGATGCTTGCATATGACGGCGATCCACTATATCACTTATGTCTCTGTAGTCATTTACTGTGTGCACTGGGCAGATTGCTGTGTTGTGGTTGGTTCCTGGACTGACACGTACAAATACCAGATTTGTGTGGCCAACTGCTAAATGGAGATATGGCTTAAGTGTGTGAGCATACCCAGTTCAGCCTTTCCATGGCATGTTGTCTGACATATGCCTCATTTATCAAAGTGTGCGAGCATGCCCAGTGTGAGCTTTCCATATGTTGCACTCTGAAGTCCACCACATATTTTGGTGTGTGTGAACTTCAACAATATCTCACATTTATGGTTGTGTGTTGGGTGTCATGTTGTGTACTAACTGGCCAACTGCTTCGTGTCTGCCACAACAGGGATTATACTGTGCCTGCAGGGATTGCATGGGATACTTTGCAGACAGTTCTCAACATACTTTCATAATGACCTAACACTGTAGTACCGTATAGTATACTGGTTCAGTACTTTCACTGTGGTGGACAGTATCCTGGGCTTTAGTCCTATGACTGACTGACATCTTCATAGTGAGCACAACAGACTGTGTAGGGGCCAGTTGTGCACATATGACCATGTTGCATTATGTTCAGATATGGACTACCTACACCAGGCTCGTCCAACATTGCTAGTGTATTCCACAACATGGGTGGACATTGGCAAACACTAGCAATGTTCCCTAGGCCATTTCTGATGCTAGTTACAGGGTGTGTTTGTCCTTCGACACACATTGTAACTGGAGTTTGCCATGACATATGTCATGGTTAGTATACTGTGCCTCCGTCTACCTCTCACATAACAGTGATACCCAGGGTTAGCCTACCATCTCCCTTCCACTCATCAGGATTCCTCTTGAGGGGTGTCGATATGTAAATCTCTGGCTGACCTGTACCAGGAGTTTACTGAAGAGTGGGGGTGCCTTCTGTGTTATGGATCATTCTGTACAGCTTGTCCTATGTATGTCAGTGCTGGGGTTCAGGTCTCTCATGTGCATAGCTCACTGCCATTCAGATTGTACAAGGTGCAACATGTTCATTCATTCCAGGTTGGACATGGCTTCATACATCAGGCACAGTTTGCCTGTAGGTGGGCAGTATGGTGGTGTGTGGGGCTGCAGTTTGTTTACTCAGGCAACACATGGCATCTGTTCATGCTCTTTGCTACTCCTGGTGGGGTACTGTTGTGGACTTTACAGTTGATGGAGGTGTCTGCTGTGGTATATCCCACAGGGGCTATTGTAGTCACTTGTGATGCTGATGGAGGATGACTGCAGAGCCACAGTGTGTTCCCCTTATCTACATCTGCCAACCTTCATGTTTGGGTGGGGATATAGTATATGTTTCTGTGAACACTACAGCCACATGTTTGTCCAGTGCAGGATATCTATCACCTTTTGTACCAGGTCTCACATTACATGTTAGGTACGTCATGGCTTAACACCTGTGTGGTAATTTGTGGGCACTTACTGTATATCCACGGTGGTTGTCTATACACAGTTCTGCAATTAGCTTGCTGACATGGCTATGGCTCCAATTGTCTGTTTGTAGGTGGCCCTTTTGTGGGTTGCTTGTGTCAGCTGGGGGTCGGATATGGTGGGCTGATTGTACTCCTCTGCATACATGTTCAGTCACAGTCCTTCCATGTTGGCCTATACCTATGGGACATATATACAGAACGGGGGGTGGGCAAGACCAGGCCTTGTGGGATGCCACTCATATCTGCTTTGTAGTCTGACATGGATGCGGCATGTCTGACCATGTCAGTTCTATCCTTGGTCTGGTTTGCAACCCCTCTACTGACATAGGGGTATATATTTAAGCTGGTGAACATATCCATACTGAACTAGTACGGTATTGTCTAGAAGCACGTGCACGGTCCAGCTACGCTGTGTGGACCACATTGCCCTCATCAATGACATTAATGACTGCTTCAAATGGGTCAAACATGTTTAGGGGCAGGATCTGCAGTTACGACAGCCACACTGTGTAGGGTCCAGTATCAGTAGGTAAACAATAGCCTTCTGTCTGTGGTACATACTGATCCTTTCCATAGCTGTGCAGAACAAGCTTGTCAGGATCCTGGGGTGGTAGTTTAGAGTATCCATTCAGGCAACACCTTTGTTGTGATGGACCACTGTTGTACACTGCTCTTTGGGTACATATCCTGTGGTAAGGCTGACATTGGGCAGTAGTGTGATTTGGCATTCCATTATTCTTGGAGTCCTTGTTGGCCTCAGCACAGGACACCATCACATACCTTTGCTGCTATGTGTTCTGCTTTGCAGATGATGGCTGTTACCTCAGCATCTGCAATGTCAGGGGACCATCAGTCTGCTGGGATAGGTATTTTGCACTCTGGGGGGGGGGGTGTTTGCACTGCACCTGACAGGTTGTATGTTAGCAATATGTGTGTGTTTGGTATGTTGTTTGTAATATCTGTGTGATTCGGAGCATATCTGTGGGTGCCCAACATGGTTCCTACCATCAGTTGGGTAAGCCTTGTGATTATCCTTAGTGTCCTGTACATTTTGTATCTTCATAGGTTCATGGGTTCATACTAGGCTAGACACCCTAGGCCATTAGTATGCTTAGCCAGAGTGTGTATGTCTTTTGCCACCCCTTGCTATGTTCTATTATGGCCATTTATGAATTTCTTCACTGTGCCTCTGTCTGGTCGTGACACAGTGAGGACCCCCAGTATACATGTACGATCATCCATCCACTTGGCAATATCCCTGTTGAGGGATGTCAGTGAGGGGCTCTGCCTAACATGGATTGGGATCCTGTTTCTGGGTGTGGGGAGCCTCTGGGTTATGTATCTGTCCCTCCAGCACATCTTATTTCATTATGTGTTGAGGCTGACATCTGTCACTCTCACAGCTCCAATGGCTTTGATTTCCTGTGGTGGAGCATGTCCATTACTCCTGTGTTGGACATGGCTTTGTACAACAGACATACAATGCCTCTGTGTAGGCAGTCTGTGACTGCATTCTGCTGGGGTGTCTACAGCCAGGCAGCATATGACATATATTTCACACCCTTTATCCTGTTTGTGGGGTAACTATGAGGTCTTCCGAACCGCTGCAGGTGTCACGTATGGTACATCCCATATGAGTCATTGTACTAGATTATGGGTCTGATAAGGGAACAGTAAAGCGGCACAGTGACCTCTGTTGATGTAGATGTGAATCCTTTCATGATACGATGTCCAATATCGACACTCTTCCTAGCCACATTGGCATTGTGAGTGTCACATGACAGATTACTGTCGACCTGTGTCCCTAGGTCCCTGATTACTCCTTGCATACATAATGGTTTGCCACCTATGTGGTAATTTGTGTGTACCTTGTCTGGTATTTGGTGGGACATTCATACTGTCCAGTGTCTTCAGGATGTCTGGGTGGAGTTCTTGTGTGTGAGAGTGTGGTCTGTCGCATGCTACAGACTGTACAGCAGTTTGGACTACACTTAGGTGCACATGGGTGGTCTCCGCTGCTTTGTGCATTGTCAGTTACCTGGCCATATGGGTGTCTGTGCTGCATATGGATACTCCCCCTCCTTTGATGTTTTGGTGCAGGTGTTGGGGCCATAACACATGATATGTGGTATAACCTAGTAGTGCTGGTGTGCTATCACTAGGCTTACAGCAGGCTTCTGTCACTGCACAGACATCAATGTTCTCCATAATGGGAAGTGCCTCAGGGGCATGCATATTGCAGTTTACACATCAGGCATTGGTCAGCATTACCCTTATGTTTCCTACCACTTATGTTTTCTAGGGTGGTGGGTAGTTTTTTTGGCCTTGCCTACATACGGCTCTATGGAGGCGGCAAAGGCCTTATCCAGTATCCAGACACACACGGGTAACAGGTGCAAGCCATCCCTGGAACAGCAGCATGGCTTGTCATGCTTGACATCTCAAGCAGACAGACATTAGACCCTCTTGGACTGACAGCTGTAACTGTGCCAGCTGTTAAACATGAGAATTCTGTGTTTGTACTGTGGCATCATTCTTGGTGAGGGTTGGATGCTGCACACAGCCAGTGTCATACCGGCCTGGGGTACATACTCAGAGGGACCATCCATGTCTCTTTTCATGTTGACTAGGGAGGTACATCTCAGGTAATTCACACCAGCATGGACATTGAGTGCATCATATTTCTGCTTGCTTTGGGGTGACCTGCGTACTTGTGTTATGTGACATTTTGTGGCAGCCTACAGGCAGCTTACTCTACCCTTTCCCTTGTTCAGTCTGGTTAGTGGGACAGCAGTGTGTCTGCTTATACAGACACCTATTACAACTGTATCAGGGATGTTGTTTTTCCTTCTGGCCTGTGACTGTTTGGCACACCAGCTTTGCGTACTATTCGTTGCATGTGCTATGTTTGAAGGTTATGGTTGCTTGTGATCTGCTTTTGAGGCTTCTATTGGTGTGGTGTGTTTGTAATTAAGGCCTCCGGGAATATTTGTCTGTGTTTATGTGTTTGGTTTACAGTTGTGGTAGGTCTATGTGGGACTGGGTTTGTGGTGTATATGGTTACCTTCTCCTCCTGACTAGTTTTGACAGTACTGAGTTGGTGGAGCTCAACCTCTGGTTTGGATACATGGTTGCATCTATTACATATATTTGCATTTATTGGAGGGTGTTGTGGTTGTCTATGTACTTGGGACTGGTGTCACATTGCCTCTGGATTCACAGATTCTACTTGTTGTGGCTTGTGGATTGTATGTGTGGACATATGTTATTGCCATACTACTGGTCAGTGATTACTTTCCTTTTTATGTTTGCTCTATCATGTGGTAGCTTCCTCATTCTCTTGCATGGTTTGGTAATGGCTGGAGTCCAGCATGCCAGATGCCTGCATGTATGGCATTGTGTGTTGTTGTTATTTGTGATTGCATACTCCAAGCATTCCTGGCTGTGTTCATGGAATGCCTGTATAACATGTTCTGTGGTGTGTCCCATATTCTGCACTTGCACAGGGCCTTTCGTGGATTCAACATCAGTTTGGAGGTCTGCAACCTATGCTTTACACATGTTTTTCACTGTGCTATTCTGGCCAGGGACTGGGGTCAGGATGTGTATATCCAGTGTGATTACTCTATGGTCTGGCCTTACTGGTGAGGGGTACACTTCTCATCTTGCCATCCAGTACACATGTTGCTGATTATCACATCCAGTATGCTTACCCCTCTTGTGGGAGTGGTACATTGTTCCTGGGCATTTTGGTTTATGGATTCAGGGAACTTTTCTCCTACTGTGTTGGTGCTAGTATAATGCTCCCGGAGTATGTCTGGGTATTTTCCGTCAAGCAATATAATGTGGTTTGGGGGGCTTGATATATTCATGTATTCCGACATAGGCCAGGTGCAGTTCCTGGTATTAGGACAGTAGTCTGCAGCAGGCTATATACTGGGAGGCAGTTTTAGCCATTGGTATTTGACCATGGCTAATCCATGCTGCTTCTTGTTGTGGTACCAACATGGGGGTGTGGTTATCCTTGACATTTATTGCTAGTCACCCTCCTTTTGTAGCTTGCTCCATGTTTTGCGGCTGTACAGCACAGTATGAGGTGTGACCTGGTAGTGTTAGGGTGCTGATGTGAGCCTTGACCCAGTTCTCTATTACAGGACTGGTATCTACATTCTCCATGCAGTGTGCATTTACACTGCACACATCTTGCTGTTTAGACATCTGGCATTGGGTAGCATTACATCTAGGTTCCTATCCCTTGTGGAACCTATGAAGGTGGGTTTGTGTTTTGAGACTTACCTATTCAGGGCATGCTGTGGGTACTGACAGCCTTTGCCAGTATCCATGGGGCATGGCATGATAGGTACACACCACCCCTAGCAGGTGATGCATCATGTCATGCTCTGCATGTCTTCCCAGCCTGAAACACATTGGCTCCCCTTTGACTAACTGCATTTCTTCAGCCAGTTATTGCACTTGATCATCCCATCGTCATTTTGTGACTTCATGCTTGGTGAGGGTGGATGTTAGTCAGGGTGCTCAGGTGTGCATATAGTACATGGTGTTACATTACTTAACACATGGCATTCATGCCTCAGGTGGTGCTGCAGGGCTGCCTCTGTCGGATGTGCATATTACACTTCCCTGTACATGTTTGTGAGCAGGTCATGTCATTTTAGGCATCCATGTTATTATTTGAGTGAGTCAGAGGGGGTATCATTCCCAGGGTTCCTACTGAGCCAGTGTATGTGCTATGCGTTGCCTCTTTGCCAAGGCCAAGGCATACTGGGCACGCCTCCTTCTGCCTACTGGGGCAGGCTCATGTTGTTCCTCCTCCGAGTCACGCTCTGCTTGTGATGGCCTTGGCAATGGTGGGGGGCTGTTTGGCCCGGCCCTATGCTGGTCCTCCTGCAGCTGTTTTTGCAAGATCATATTATGTAGCATAGCACATACCATGACAATTTGGGTACATGTAGTTGGTGTGTACTGCAAGGCTCCACCAGATGTGTCCAGACACTGGAACCGTGACTTGAGCAGCCCAAACACACGCTCTATTACATTACGTGTTTGTGCGTGTGCCTCATTATGGCGTTCCTGTTCAGGTGTGTGTGCATTTCTGATGGGTGTCATCAGCCACGGCTCCAGTGCTTAACCTGCATCCCCCAATAGGAGTCTGTGTGGGATGTCCCCATTGGCAAATGTCTGGTACAGCTGTGTCAAATGCCAGATGTGGGAATCGTGGTAACTCCCGGGGCAGCCAGCACACACATTCATTATTATGCCCTGGGCATCACACACGACCTGGCAGTTGATGGAGGGGAAGCCCTTGCGGTTAATGTAGGCCCTACCCCGCTCACTGGCTGGTGCTTTGATGCATATGTGTGTGCAGTGTATTGCACCCACTAACTCAGGGTATTCCGCTATTTGCTGGAAGAGACACATATTGCTGGCCAATACCTCACGGGCATTGGGGAAATATACATGATCACCGACATGTGCTGACATGGCATCCAGGAACTGGTGCAGTACCCTGGAGGCTGATGCCTGTGATATCCCCATCATATCGCCAGTTGGTCTCTGGAAGGTACCTGTTGCTATTCTTAGTCCAACACATACCTTGGTTTCCACTGGGATGGGTTCCCCTCTGTTGGTTCTGTGTGTGAGGCGTGGCCTGCACAGCTCAACAATTTGCTGCAGGAGCTCTCTGTCCACTCTATAGCGCTCTACTATCTCCAGCTCATGTAACCCGTGGTAGGTGACCCTGGGCCTGTACACTCTTCTCCGTCTCCTCACTGTGGGTTGTCTGGCACCATCTGCATTGTCACCACCCTCAGCAAATCGCCTATGTCTCATTATGACAGCTATGGCAGCCCCTAACATTTCTGCTCTGAGTGAAGCTTTTTCAGTTTTCACTTCTATTGGCTTACTCCTGTCTTGCAGTGTCTTTTAAGAGAAACATCCTGCACTACTGTTTGCAGAGTTTTAAGTGCTGGGCTGGGCTACTATTCTGCCTGTGTAATTGCCTGCTTCTAATTGTTTTCACCTGCTAGCTTCAGCAGTTATCCCTGCTAGCTTCCTATTAATTCTGTTGCTTCCTTTTTCCTCTCTGTTTCCTCAGGGGGGAGCAATGTGCATACCATCAGAAACATGCTCACAGTGGCTTACATGCACGCACACGTGCTTACACGGTTCAGAATCTACTTATTCGATTAAAACGCGCGCACACCCACACAAACACTGTTACACGTCTGCCAACAGCCTCCAACATACTCAGCCTGCCCTACACTCACGCACACCAGTGCAAACAGTGTTATACATCTCCCAACATGCTCCCACATGCTCAGTCTGTCTTACACGCGCACACACTGCCCTACTCACGCTTCATGGTGCGCACACGTGCGCATGCACGCCCAGCAAGAAACTTTGGTGTAAGTAGTGTACACCTTCCATTTCTTGACTTTCCATGACTTATCTAGTGGCACACCTCTTTCCATGATCTGTGTCTGTCATCTGTCATGTTACACTGACCTCCAATGAACTGCATTTCTTTCTACCATTCCCCCCTGTGATGTCACCTATCTCCTACTCTATTCCTCCCCCTTATGTATCTCTTACACTACTCAGACTGTGCTCATTTGCTATGTGACTGTGAGATTCAGTATCCTAACCCTCATCTACATGAGATTGCCTACTAATGCTTAATTACATGTCTTAGACTCAGCTTCCCTCCTTAGCAACCACTACACGGTGGCCATGTTGTTTTTGGTCTGCTGGTCCCTGCATTGTCATTCCATGTATTGCATGAAACCCACATTTGTGGGTTTATAACCTTCTTTTTTATGGTTTTATACAGCGCAGCCTGTTTGCGCGGGGCTGTGCTGAGTTTAAACATCGGCGATCGCCAAAAAAAAATTATATTTTTAATATTTTTGCATCGGGTTATCTTGCCAATGGCCACATATTTGGCCATTGGTATGCTGCCTGAGTCATATGCACCCTTTTTTTGGAGCTGACATGGTTCCATTGTGGAATTTGCAGAAACGTACTCAGTTGTCAACTGAGTACATTTCTGCAGCTAAAACGACTCTTACACGGACTTGTTTCTGCTTCGTGGATCGCTAATATACCTCATTTGCATACCTTTCGGCTGGAAGTGAGGTATTTAGCATGTCCTTGCCCAGTCTGTGTAAGAGACGTTTTAGCTGGTCTCTTACACGGAGTTTAGGGCTGTTCCTGGATTGCGAGGCTTGCATGGAGTGTTGCACGTCTCTTACACTCCGTGCAAGCCTTCGTGAATCCTGCCCCATGTTTTTCATTTTCGGGTCCTACATGTTCAACCCGAAAATATTAGATTAGGTGACATAGTGAATGCAACAGAACAGGCTGAAGTTAAATGGATTCTTAGGTTTGCTGCACACAGAGTTAGAGAGCTAAATGACAGTGTTTCACTGAAGCCTTTGCTTAAAGCTAGGACCCTTAGATAATATATATTACTTTTACATATCAGATTTAAACTAACCAAACTATACGAAAATAGACTGTTATTGTTTTTATATGTGATATTTGTATTTTTAGATAGTAATAAACATGTACATATTGTTTATTAATATTAATTTTGATTCATTTATTATATATTACGCTATTGAATAGCGGATACAATGTCATGAATCTATTGTTTCTAAGACATTTATGTTAATATTAGAATTGTGTTATTATTATATGATATTTGCATATAACCATATCTTCGTTAGTTTAGATAAGTAGGATGTATTATTCAGTATTCTTATATTTAGGGTAGTTCCAAGGTCTTTACTAGAACACATTCAACAGCCTTGCGTTTAAGGTTAGGGTGCTCTAATGTTCTTTAAGAAAGCATTTCAGGCTTTAATAATTCAATGAATGGTTGATTAAGAATTGATGGTTTTTAAATTGATTAAGTATATTCACTAATTAGTAGTGTGTTTTATATAAAAAGATGGTTGCAGCACTGTTTTTATTATGTCTAAAGAAGCGGAATTTTAATCCGCGAAAGCGCTCACGTTCTTTGTTTTATCTTGTCAATAAACTATTCAATTTGAATTTCTGCGGACAATCTATTGCATACTTGGACTGACTGTTTTCCTGATATGATAAATATCAGTGAGATTTACTCCTTCATATATATATATATATATATATATATATATATATATATATATACAGATATAGATCTAAAGATATAAAAAAGAACATAACAAATACATATATGACCAAAGGCTCCATTAATGGGGGTGAGGGGGCCCAATCTAAATACCTCTTGTAAGTATTGATATCACCCCCTCCCCCACAGCCAAACAGATCTGCCCTGCAACACAATACCAACTGTTGCAGGTCTCATACCCAGGACCCTACACAATATGGCCACAAGAAGTTAACAGTAATCCATCCCACCTGTATGATGTCAGATTGGTATCAATAACATATCATGCAGTGCAGTCTGTCTACCATAGGGAATGTACAATGTGGAAGCAATAAACATTCCAAAGATGTATATGCATACACATATATGCAGATACACACACACACACACACACACACATACACACACACACACACACACACACACATATATATATATATATATATATATATATATATATATGTATATATATATATATATATATATATATATATATATATATATATATGTATATATATACATACATACATATATATGTAAATACACATACACACACATAGATATGTATAGGAAGACACATATTCTACAGTTGTCACCTTTTCAAATGGACAGTGTATGATTCACTCATGCAAAAGACAATTGTTGCCTGAAACATATACCCACAGAGAAGTGAAAGGATATAACACCACGCACAGGTTTGCATACATTAGAAATGTTTATTTGTGTGCTATTGCAGTTGTATATGCCATGTCATATAGCTGTTAAGACTTTGAAATACGTACTAACTGAGTAATGCAACTCTCAAGCAGATCATTTTATACAGTAATCCAAAAGCATAACATATGTTGCTGTCAAGGCCAAGGCCTTCAAGTAGTACAACAGTAAAAAAAGACTGGGCCGGAGGATAAAAATCAGTCAACAGTAAGTAATGCAGATATATAGTTCAGCAGCTTCAAATTACACTATGTACTCAACTCCTAGGGGAAAAGAATTAAGTTGCCACAATGAAGACGTATCTGTTACATAGGAATGCTTAACTGAAAACATCACAATCACACTGACAAACAGAATAGTCTGTATAACAGTAAGAACTAGGCCACCAATGTTCCTGAAGTGAAATGTATGGAAATGTACAGCCATATATCTTAAGGCGGTTTACTACCGATATCCCTCACATGTTGTAACAGCCTAGGTTATATATGGTGCATACCCCTCCCCCATAGACTGACTTACATGGACATATAACACTGCTACATACACTGACCTCCGGACTGCAGAAGGGCACACATGTTTTGTGCTGCTGAAGACCTTTATATATATATATATATATATCTATATATATATATATATATATATATATATATATATATATATATATAACCCCACAATATGTGTGGGGGCCACAACAGTACTGGAATGATGGCAGGAATGGCAGCATGACATAATCACAGGCCACTACATAAGAATCCCTTACTGCATGTCATATGGACAAAGCCTGGCATATAGCTGGAGAACAGAGGCTGGAACACAGGTCCATATGTGAAATTGTGTTGTTATACACTGAGAAAGTTGTTGGTGTTACATGACAGTCTGCAATATACCCTTAGTCAGGAAGATGAAGTCAGAAACACAAATGGATGTAGCCATGTACTGATAGCACTCAATACACACACACACACACACACAAACACACACACACACACACACACACACACACACACACACACACACACACACACACACACACACACACACACACACACACACACACGCACACTTCCATTGATATATCTGACACAAGACCTGTGTGGTGGACAGACAAAACTTAACAAGCACACCTCTGTCCATCATTTGGATAGGCCCACAGTTGAGAGCTATGCAGACAAACTGCATTCCATGTTAAACTAGCATGTACACACAAACCCTATTACACTGGTGCTATACAATGCATATAACAACACTACTCACACTGTCTGTATGTCTGGAACCTTATACAAATATGTAGCTGGCCTGAGTCTGCAAGTCCGCTTGTAAGAGGTATTTCTACCTGCTGTCTGTAACACTGCTGCCCACACACAGGAAGGATGTCCTCCATATATGAAAGATAAAGGGACCATGCCAACATGATGTAGGGATTTATAGTAGTGGATTGCCACAACAGTGGTAAATGGAAATACTACACAGCATGCTGCATGCAGGTAGCAGGTGGTGGACACTGATTCATGTAGAGGCCATCACCTGATCATGTGCATCACCTACACAATCCATGCTGCAATCTATTTAAAGCAGCTCATTCCATTTAATGGAGAGATACCACAATAGATAGAAAGAGAGAGAGAGAGAGTGAACGCAAAAAAAAAACACATCCATCCATCCATCCATCCATACAGCAAACTATCAAGAAGAGACATCATTCCCACAACAGGTGTGTGTGTGTGTGTGAAATATATATGCATGTAACTGAATGTAGTACTTGGTCCATAATAAAGAGATAGATGATGTGGAATGATTTATATGTGCCATCAGGTGTTGTTGTTGTAATGATGTCCAGCTGAACAACTGCTATGGAAAATAGTGTATGTCCCTCTGTGCAGTGGGTCATACCTGTCAACTGTGCTAATCAGCACTGACTGACAGGATGTAAGCCATCATAGTGTGTGTTGTGTAATACAAGACATATATTAGTGTGGCCAAGAGCTGATGGTGGAAGTAATGCCATTATGATGGACACATGAGTTCTAGAGCCCACAAATTGCAGGACAGTTATGTTAATGTGCAATGTAAAATGCAGAAATGCTATAGGTGTGCAATAGGCATACCTGCAATCTGTCCCTATATATTCTCCCTAATGTTAGGCTGTGTCAACATGTGGCACCTGTCTGTGTTGTAGCAAGGCAGAACAGTGCAGCTGTGCAGGAAGGAGAGTTAGAGAGCATGGACCTGATTTCTGAATGCACCCCATACATATATATATATATATATATATATATATATATATATATATATATATATATACACATACACACACATATATGTCTACAGATATACAGACACCTATATGTGTATATATATATATATATATATATATATATATATATATATATATATATATATATATACATATATATATATATATATATATATATATATATATACACACACACAAACAACTCATAATATATATATATATATATATATATATATATATATATACACACACACACAACTCATAAGTTATATTTACACACACATATATATATATATATATATATATATATATATATATATGTGTGTGTGTGTGTATGTCAACATATATACAAACACACACACATATGTATATAAATACATGCCACCTACTTTTGCATGACAGTGCTGCATGCTATGTGTGAGGGTACATCACACATATCAATACACACATACATATATACAGCAGTAAGTGTGTGCATAATGGATGGTTATGTCAGGTGTAAACCCCATGTTGGGAACACATTGCCCGTGCTTGTGAAGATGGGATTGGGAATTTGGGAAAGGATAGCAGGTATATTTGTGGAGGTGGGTTGGTTTGGAAGATAGGGAAGACAGCCTACAGGGGCAGTATATGACAGATGTGGTGTTAAAATTGCAATCAGCAGAAAGGTGAATGAATACCCACGTATGCAGCACTTCAGATGCATTGGAGGATTACTAGACAACACCAGTGAGTGTATCCAAATATTACTGTTGTCCACATAATAAGTTAATAGAGCAACAGATTTTGCATCTACTGAGCAATAGTTATGTATGACACTCCAGTGCATGACCTTATTGAGTGACTCTAGTAGCTCCTAACATTTGGTGGTCATGGTCACGATGTCTGGACAGACCCAGGGTGAACACTGGATGACAGCAGTGAGTCCTTATAAAACCGACTCCAATCAAGTCAAAGAGGTAATGGAGTAACAGGTTATGTTTTGTGATCACTTGTCTAGTCAGTTAGAAGAATGATACATAAATGATTGCTATTAATGAGTATAAGTTTCAAAAGTGTGATGTAGGATGGGGAACTTAAGTGAATAAACTTGGGACAGTCTTTAAACTCAGGGACAGGTAGGTATTATGGTGGAATGTCAGTGTGTGTGTGTGTTTGTGTGTGTGTGTGTGTGTGTGTGTGTGTGTGTGTGTGTGTGTGTGTGTGTGTGTGTACTGTTAAGCAATGACGTACAGGTCTTAAAGTGCATTTCTTGTTTTCCGCTCACAGGTGGTGAGGTGGGTCAGGGTCTTGCCTGCATGCAATCTGATGTTAGTGTCCATACAGACACTGAAAATGATGATAGGTGTATTGAGGCACAGGCAGGGTTGTCAGAGGCTGAAACTGCGCCATCGTGTGACATCCCCCTGTTATACTCCCCATCCTCCCACACAGTCACAGTAGCTATAGATACCCCATCACCAGTGGTCATAGCAGATGGATAGTTGGTGGTTGGTGGCAGTGCACAGGACAGTGTGGTGTCTATGGCTGCTGTGTCTAGACACAGCAGCCATAGCCAGATGTTCGGCAGGGTACACATAGGCAGATGTACAGGAGTGCAAAAGGGAGGGCTGCTGGTCATCGTGCCACTGGCAGAAGTGCCACATCTGGTACTACCAGACGCATGTTTCAGGCTGTCATGGAGGCACAGGCATGAATGGAACGGTACACCAGACAGGGTCTGAGGCTGCAGAGGGCTGTTTTTTCAGCTGTGACAACATCCATGATTTTGCAGATGTCCTCCATTATTATACAGAGGTTATGGATAGACGGGGTGAGATGCTGGGCCTCCTTGACCGTGGATTGTCAGTGCGCGGGCATGTGGTGGGAGTGGTGTGACAGCCACGTGGATGATAGCCAGCAATACCAACATCTGGAGGATGATGTGGACATGCAAGGACAACAAGCCTCTCCCATGACAGTACAAGCCCCAGCACTGCAGGGGGTGCTGTCCACACCACACCACAGCAAGCCACATACATGCAGCCCTTGCCAGTCCCAGATGGGACCTGGTTCCAGCAGACATATGTCATCATCAGGGGAGAGTAGCATATTGAGGCTTGTACCTGGACATGCCCATGGAACTACTGGCAGGCACAGTGCTCATGTCCGTGGCCGGAGGTGGTGAACTGCACACCTTTCCAGGTATGGTCTGCACCTGTATAGGGCAGCCACATGGCAGAACTGTGTGCATGCATACTCACATGCAATGCAAACACACCTAGGGCAACCCCATACCTATACACACCACATCACCATGGCCATATCAGTAATTAAAACCCCTCACTCACACACATGGTGTCAAACATATGGCCCAGCCTAGGTCTCTGGCAAACCAACAACACACCAGGTGTATATGATGATACCTGTGCCACATCCCTGTCATCCATAACATCGGTGCAGGGACAGGCTAATATGGTTCTTATGCACACAGTGACTGTACTACAGTGTACCAGTGTACTGTTGTCTAACATGCTGTCAGCAGTAATGTTTAATGCTTACATGTTAGGTAGTATAGCTGTCCAGCCATGATGCATTATAGCTGTTAGTAACATTGAGTGATTGTGGTCTCCATTTGTGTTGTAGGTGTCCATGTGTCAGCAGGAGGATGGTCTGCTGTCATTTGTCACAATGGGTATGGTACTGTGGTGACACCTTGGCTGTGTCATATCCTGGGTACAGGTGAACACATGTCACAGGTGTATATAACAGTTACTGCCTGCGCCACATGGCCAATAGGTCTGGGGGTGGTGTATACAGGTGAGTGCATGGTGGCTGCTGTTAGCAGCCCTTCTTCAGTGGACAATGGTAGTTGTACTGGGTGGTACACACCACATGTCTGTGTATAACACACACAGAGGCTTAGGTGTTGATGCACTACACAGAGAATACTGTACACATGGATGTATGTACCTGTGCAAGGAACCCATTGTAGCTTATGTAATTCCACCAAGCCAGACTATGCAGAACAACACATTGTGGAATAAGCAGTCCACTAGTTTAATGCCATTGATGATGGTACCGGCAGGGTATATGTCCCCTTCCCCAATGCAGTGCAATCCTCAACATGGTAAACATATGTGTGCTGATGTGGTGGCACACCCCTACTCTTTGGAGGGTGAGAGGTGCTGTAGAACCACAAATAGTATGATAGACAAATACATAACCTGTTAACATGAACTGTTCAGTATTATGGCCAGCTACACAAGGGGATACACTCAACAATAACCGTAATGATGTTGGCTGTGTCCACAACAGCCACACCCAGCTATATATAGTAACCCCAGTATCATTGCACACCTATACAGTGGAGAAGAGGCCATTTACACAGCTAACAGTAGTTGTTATGGAATGTATGTCCACAGCATGATACCTGTGACATGTTAGCATATGCCACACAGTTCTTGGACAGATGACCCCCTGGGACATGTATATTCTGCAACCTGAAATAGATCACGCCACATACACGCACACTCTTACTTGGCAACATTGGGACTAGACCCCTACCTAGGTATGTATTCTTACTGATGTGTGCGGCTTTAATTACACACAGCACACAGCTGTAAGGATGAGGAGTGTTCCAGGTTGCATGTTACATGCCGAACATCCCCAGGCATGTACAGTATGGTAATGGAGAATGTAATGGTTGTATATGGACAATACATAGTGTGACATTCCGTCAATACACATTGACAAACACATAACAGTCAGCCACACATCCGAGAGACCTGGGCCTATCAGTGCTAACTACCTTGTCAGTGTGTCCAATTTGTTACAGGTAGGTTGCACACAGCACATGCATAACTGGGCTGGATAGTGTTATCAGTTACCTGTATGGTTGATGGTGACAGTGGTCACCATACAGTGGTACATGGGACATGCACCAGCGTACCATGGTGTAATGACAGTATACCCAGCACCCACACCCCACTGTGGATATTGCACACACTGGAACCCATGATAACACTCTGACATATACATCACACATTGACCAGGACTGCAATACAACCCCTTGTCCATCCCAAGAGTGCTACCACAGCGATATGCATCTAATGCACATGCCACAGGCATAGTAGGGTGTTGCATTGTCATGCTTCTCCTATGGGCAGCAACATCACTATCCCTAATACTGTGTGGCAATGCATATTGTAATAGGAGTATGTGGCTGCAGAATGCTGTACCCTACATATATACACACATGCGCCATACACACACTTGCCAGAACTCAGAGGGTATCCCATGCCTATCAACTCATTAGTACAACAGTGTTGTGCTGATACTGCAAGGCCCAGGTACCCCTTAGGGAGAGGAGTGTAACAAGGTACATGTAATGTCTAGTACAGCAGCAGCCACATCTAACTATGGCAACGGGTGGTGCGGTGGGTGTGAAGGGCCTCAGGATATTCCCAAATACAGGTCTGCTAACACACAGACACTGATATTCTCAGTAATGCACACATACACATTTGTCAGTACTGGGGCGCATTGGTGCGGTGATCATAGGTGTGTACCAGGTTATTGTCCATGGAGAGATAGGAAATGTAGGGGATGTGTGTACGGTGGTATCATGCCACCTGTCATGTGCCAACAGGCCATCTATCAATAGACACCACTGTGGTGACAATCAGGGTGAGAGTGACATGCATCAGCCAATCCTCTGGGTGCATCCTGCAGAGGGCCGGTGAGGTGCTCCAGTTGACATGTTTGCAACATGTATTACATAACATGCTTAGTGTCTATCTTGCAGACCTGTACACAAGCATGTTCTGTTGACTGTAGTAGTGTAGTTGAGGTATCCATGGCATGTGGTGCATACAGGGTGTTGATTCCTATCTGTGCCATCTGTAATACAGCTGGGCATGCATGTCAGTGTCAGACAAGCATAGATTGCCTGTACATATCAAGATGGATGCCTGACATCTGCATATCTGTACAGGACTGACAGACATCAGTTCACCAACTAGCTATGCAGTAGTATGAATGTGTTGACAGATAGCTGTCTGACACCGATAGCTATGCCATTATTACATGATGACAGCACTCACTGACATGTGCTATACAGTCAGTAGTCTACAGTTATTTTCCACATGTCAGATCATCATCCAGTAGGAAATATATAATGAGACACAGCTCACACACCAGGAACA
>NC_056730.1:797931344-798071344 GCF_019279795.1 Protopterus annectens
ATCACGACACAGTGTGGTTCGATGCCTTTCTGTGGTATGGGACATGTGTGCATTTAGCCCTGCAAACATGTAAGCTGATAGGGTACCATACACTGGAGCAGCATGTAACATTAGATATAACAGGACCAAGAACAATGACATCTACCACATTCTGTACACAGGCCAAGGTATGTATTCACAATACACATACTGTTCACAGTCACCATAAGTACATAGACCTCACTACTGTACACACAACCACAGAATGCCCAGGTTATGTCCTAAAATATAACCCCTACTATACATAACATGTCTATCAGTCTGATATCTGACTGGCTTGTTATCAGGTATGATGTCAATAAATTATGGTGTACAGAACATATGCACCTCTTACTGCATGACATATGTACAAAGGTTGACAGACTTGTGGCTGGCGGCACAAACACTCAGCCAATATTGGCATGTTGCTCTGATAACCTCATACATTTACTGTTGTAACAGGGTTTGTTGTGACATATGTCCTATGAGGGATATGAAGTCAGTAACTGTCATGGCTGTCACCATGTACTGACTGCAATCCTCAGACTATGCTTCTGCAGTTCTTAAGATAGGTGATCTGTGAATAACATAAGACACATAAGACTCCAAACACTCACCAGTCTGCAGATAACCCTATAGTTGGGAGTTTCCTCAAACACATAACACTGTCATGACAGGTATTAAATCATGTATACCAGCCATATCCCCACAGACCCTGTTAAACCAACATTACTCCAAATGCAGAAGAGCAACACTTACATTCTGTAGTCATGTCTGGAACATCCCCCTTCTGTTTGTTGGCCTGTCTCCACAGTGTATGTTGTTAGAGGTATATCCCACTACCATCTGTGATGCTGATTGCCAAACACTGACATGAAGTCCTGCACACAGTGAATGAACCAACACCCACATGATGTTCTTAGTTATATGTGTGTGTTTCCATGCAATTGGCTATGGGAATGTTACCACAGCTGTTCCACATGCAATCAGCTAGTGGGGGACAGCAATTCATGCAGAGGCCATCAGCTGATCATGAGCATCACTTACAAAACACAAGCTGTTGTCTAAGCAAAGCAGGTGTACTTCTCCACATCCACCAGAGAGGGAGGGAGAGAGACAGACAGAGACAAAGTAAGACAGGGAGAGGGTGGGAGAGTAAAACCTAAACATGCTTGTGTCACACACTTACCAGTAATGGGTTCCAAACTCCTGCCTAACTATGTATTGCTATCACATGTCTATGCAGTTATTGCATGTACCACAGAAATTACATGCTGGGGAGCTGTCCAAAGATATAGTCAATGGTGAGTGACATCAGCAACAGTGATAAAGGAGGGATAAGGTAGGTGTAGTACACGTATCTGTCCACAAGAACAGGTGTCAAGGTCGACACAGCCACACTCTCTCAGTGACTCACACACATTATCACAGTTGGCAGGATCAGGATTAAACTTCCTAACTAGCTAGATTGCCACAGTACAGTAATACACACATCACAAGGGTTATCAGGATGATATATTGGCAAAGGGTATGTCAAGTTGTCTGACATCAGAAGGCATGCTTCAGTAGGCCAATGGGAGGTGTAGTGAGTGTGAATGGAGTCCAAATCATTATACTCCATGCACACACAGACACAGGTTTTCCAGTACTGACATGCATGGGTGCATTGCTTCACAGGTGTATAGTGGTTGCCTGTGCCAGAAGGCTGTACAAGACTAGGTAAAGTGTATACCTTGACATCAGGCTACATGACAATGGTCTGCAGTGTGGCTCAGGGATGTAGTGTCTGGATTGGCCCTCACAGGTGGGTATTGTATTCACCATCCAGTCATCTGGGTTACTATTGTGGGTGGCCAGTGCTGTGCAATGCTTAACATGTATGTGTTCTATATTCCATAACAAGGATGGTGTCTGGGATGTGCACATATCCCACATGCATGTTCTGTGACATGTGGAAGTGTACCTGTGGTGTCTGGGGCATGTTGTGTAGACAGATTGTTATCATCAGATGTGCCATTCCAGACCTCATGTAGTGAGAAGTGGCAATGGACACCAGGTTGACCCTGCACCTACATTGACAGCATGATACAGGTATTCCCTGGTGTCAGTGGCATCTATCCATGCAGGGCATGTGTATAAGGCATGGTATGTCCTTTGTGGGTTACAATTGCTGGCTCTACAGTTGTTGCAGGTGGCCAGTGGGGAACATAGTAAAGGAGCACTGTATGCAATGATTTGCCTTTTGTACAGATGGGACAGGGTGCTATGTCCTTTGTAGTCCACTGCAATCACACCATGGTTACTATCTGTGAGCAATATGCAGGGAACTACCAACATAGTGGTTGTTGCCTAGCCAAGTGTCCTTGTGTATGATACATGGGTGGAGAGTGTTCTCTGGGTAATACAAGGGTTGCCTATATTGTTACCCAAGCCATGATGTCACATTTAGGGGTATGGATTGTCTACCCCAGCCTCTCTGCTGTTTGACATCTGCTATCCTTGTAAGATGGACATTGTGACATATAACAGGCCCACCATATAAGAAATTTGCAAAACCTGCTCGACAATGAGTCGTGTTGTTACACAGTCACAGCTACCTCCACACAGGATACGTATGAAAAACACACACACACTCACACACACACACTCACACACACACACACACACACACACACACACACACACACACACACACACACACACACAAACACACCAAGTCTCACAATTGCCATGTCCGGGATTATAAATCCTACCTAACTAATATACCACACTACAGCATTATCCAGTTATAGCAACCAGCACGGAGCTTACTGGGCTAATATTTCCGCAAAGTTGTATTTCAAAGTGAATGACTTCAGCAGGCTTGCCAAAGTAGGGCAATGGAAGTTGTAGTGACTGGAATGGCCTTAAAAGCATTGATTCCTACACAGACAAAAAACAGACAAACTTTTACACTTGCCATGTTTGGGATTAGAACTCCTACCTACTTAGTACATCACATTACAGCATTACACATTTATTGCACACACCATGGAGCTTATTGGCCTAGTCTTTCCCCAAAGGTGTATTTCAAAGTGAATGACATCACCAGGCCTGCCAAAGTAGGGCAATGGAAGTTGTAGTGACTGTGAATGGCCTCAAAAGCATTGATCCCTACACAAACACACACAGAAGGTTCTACAATTGCCATGTCTGGGAACAGAACTGCTACCTACCTAGTACATCACACTACAGCATTGCACAATTACAGAATACGCCACAGAGATTACTGGGCTATACTTTCTCCAAAGGTGTATTTCAAAGTGAATAACATCAGCAGCCCTGCCAAAGTAGGGCATTTGAACTTGCACTGAGTGTGATTGGCCTCAAAAGCATCGATCCCTACACAGACAAACACATACACACACAGTTGTTATGTCTGTCCATAGAACTTCTACCTAACTAGTACATCACACTATAGCATTATGCAGTTATATCACGCTGCAAGGAGCTTATAGGGATACTCCTTCCCCAAAGGTGTATGTCAAGGTGAATACATCAGCAGGCTTGCCATAGTAGGGCAATGGAGAGTGCAGTATGTATGCATGCACCATAACCCATTCATCTGAAAGCAGGCACAAAACACTCGGGCACACACAGGTTTATATTCCACAGGTACTTGTATACAACTGCTAGATGACCACTGACTTGTACAGTCATGTTGCACAGTTAGCACAAGCATCACAGACACTATAGTGCTGAGGGATATCAGAAGCAAATGTCTACAGTGATTGACATTTGCACATGATGTGGTCTTGGCCAATTGGATGTGTGCTGGGTGAGACAGGCCTCATGATGGGAGGCTTTTTATCACTGTCTGTCACTCTCTTCCACACATCTATGTATGTGTAATTTTGGCCAATTATAGTGTGTTGTTCTTGGATATATGTATGTATTCCTATCTAATGTGTGTGCAAAGCATGGCTGGTGTGTACTAATGAGTATGTTCACAAACATCTGTGACTGTCAGATATGTACAGTCCACTGTTGTTGCTAGACATGGGCTTCATTTCTTAAGTGTGGGAGCATGCCCCATATGACCTTCTGTATTGAATGTGTGAATCCATTCCAGGTAGGTTGTACTCCAGTGCAGGATTTTGTGTTCTACACCTACAGCTAGAAACCTATTTCTGCAAGATATCTGTAGAGTGTTTGACAACATGGGTCAAAATAGACAAATGATAGTGGGTTACTGTAGGTAATTGTGTCTGTGCTGCTTCTGCTTCATGGTTTTGGTGTTAGCAGAGATATTCAGACATATGTACTGTTTTAAACTGTGATGTTTTATGTCATCAAGTACTGTCAGGTACACATATTTGCTTGCAGTAATGTCCTGGGGAACACAGGGTGAATACACCTGTGTCCAGTGTTGTGGTCTGCAGCCTACATATCCTTGCACAATCATGCAATTTTGGAGGGGAATCTGCAGACATTTGCTGCTGGGTCTGTGTAAATAGTTCAGCACCTTGGTAAAGTGGTGGCTGAGGCATGCTTGTACATCCATCGACGTGACAGTCTGGCCATATCCTGCTGTGGCCATACCTCACAGCTGTACAGATTCACACAGGTTACCCAGCGGCAGAGGCATAATTCTGGAAATTACCCCTTCTCATTGTGGTATATGAGCAGTTTTGTAGCCAACCATTCCTGTGTTTCCAGGCAGGGATAGTATGTGCACATGGCTGAGTTTCGGACTTCATACACTCCATACTGCCCATGCTCCTACCCTCCCCCTCTATTATTCTATCTTCTTCCAAACATTATGCAAAGATTATCTGATAAGTTCCCTATAGTTATCACCTCATCCCAGCAGTAATTTGATGTTGGTCCACAGTTCATGCAGTAGGACATGGTGGACATGTTACTGGGATTTGTCCACATGGTCTTGCATTTTTGCTCTGTGGACTGTATTATGATGTTATTTGGGAGTCCATGACATAACATACATTGGCAGTACAGGTGAGACACAGGCCTTTGGCAAAGGACTGTAGGCCATTTGGTAGTGATGCAGGCCAGGTGTAGTAGGCCACTGCATTGTGTCACTCCTACAGTGCCAGACTGCAAGACGCTATATTCCCCTGGGGTGATAGGGTAGGTGTGCAAGGTGTTAATGCCAATATTTTCTGTCATTATTGATCCAGTGGTGTGGATGCTGGCAGGGTGTTGCTTACAGCTAGGGACACACCTGCATGAGACACCTGTTCTGCATGCTGCATTCTTTTGCTATTGCCATACACAGGTGTGTGCCATATTATACTCATTCCCAACAGCAGGGATAAGACCAGAGAGGTACCTTTGGGTGATGGTGGCGTGAGCTGGGGTATGTGTGCTATGGACACTACTTGCATCTGACTCACAGATATGCATGGGACATTCCACTTATGCTGGCTTGTGCAGGGATATCAGCTCTTTCTTAATACTTCATACCTGTGACATTTGTGGTCTGCCAGTGTTTGGCCAGATTACATCGGTATTCCCTACTAGAAACCCAACTAATGTGCTACTAGCCTGTATGTACAATTCCAAATTTCTGTTCATTTTACAGTAACATATTATACACTCTCTGTCTGGGGTACTTCTCCAATGTGTACTGTTTGTATGTCTCAACCCACATTCATGCCATGTCCATCTTTCAGATGATGACAGATATCACTTCCAAACATTTACTATGGCTTACTGCTAGAATGTGTTTTGCTGGGATGAATTGTTTTTGGCACTGCAGTTGTGAGAACTTGGCCCAGCCATCAGCAGTACTGGTCAATGGCCACCAGTACAAACCTCACCATGCCTACATACTGACCTCTCTCACACAGTATACAACACACTCCAACCTAACACATGTAGGCATGCATATTGTACACATGCTAGAATCTATCCTGCTACTTTGGCCAGCTCAGGTAATCTGTGCTCCACTGTTGTTATACCTACACATACATGTTACTACATTTCTACATAGGATTGGAGGGGGAGGTACACCTTGTACACATTTGTTATGACTGTACTGGTATTTCAGTTACTCCATTTCATTCTGTATTCTGACCTATCATGCTGACTAGAGACATATCAGTGTACTGCAGGTTTTAGGTTTAATTGACCTACTTTTCAGTTTCAGACTTCTTACCCTTCAGAACTAACATCCCACTGCATGACCTGTTGTAGTCTGTGTAGGTCTGGAGTAGGGATGTACTCCATAGCCTTCAATCAGAGGCCTTAACACAGCCTTTGTTTGTGTTTGTCTATGCCTGATCTGCTGGCTGAGACTGTTGTTGGGTATGTGACCCTCCCTTACTGGCATGTGTGTGTCCTATGGACACACATGTGGCCAAGCAGATTTCCTGCAGTGAGTTTATCACCTTGTCTAGTACTGGCTACTATGGTGACACCAGTATTTGTTATAGATCTCATGCTGCCACTGTAGGTGTCTACCATCTGCTGGCATTCCATTCAGCCACCCAATTCCCTTGCATACTCACATTCATACCATAGATACAAGTAACAACACATACTACTCCATTCGGCAATTGGCAATTATGATGTACTAAGGCCTCTGATTGATGGCTATGGAGAACCCCCCCCCCCCAGACCTTCACAGATAGACTACAACAAGGTCATGCAGTGGGATGTTAGTTCTGAAGGGTAAGATGTCAGAAACTGAAATGTAAGTCAATCACACTTAAGACCTGTAGTACACTGATATGCCTCTAGTCAGCATGATAGGTTAGAATACAGAATGAAATGGAGTACATGAAATACCAGTACAGTCATAGCAAATGTGTACAAGTTTCAGGTGTGCCCCCCAATCTTATGTAGAACTGCAGTAACAGTCAGGTGTGTCCCCCACTCCTATGTAGAAATGTAGTAACAGTCAGGTATGCCCCCCAGTCCTATGCAGAAATGTGGTAACAATCATGTGTGCCCCCCCACTCCTATGTAGAAATGTAGTAACATGTATGTGTAGGTATAATGACAGTGGAGCACAAATTACCTGAGCTGGCCAAGGTATCAGGATAGATTGTAGCATGTGTACAATATGCAGGTCTATGGGTGTTAGGTTGGTGTGTGTCGTATATTGTGTAAGAGTGGCCAGTATGTATGCATGGTGAAAATTGTCCTGGTGGCCATTGCCCAGTACTGCCAGTGACAGGGCCAAGTTCTCACAACTGCAGTGCCAAACATAATGCTTCCCAGCAAAACTCATTCCAGCAGTAATCCATAGTAAATATTTGAAAGTAATATGTGTCACCATCTAAAAGATGGACATGGCATGAATGTCAGCCCAGACATACTAGCAGTACACAGGGGAAAGTACCCCAGACAGACAGTGTATAATATGTAACTGTCAAATGGACACACCTTTGGAATTGTACATACAGGTTTGCAGCACATTATTTGGGCTTGTAGTAGAGAATACCAATGTCATCTTGCCAAACACTGGCAGACCACAAAGGTCATTGGAATGAAGTATCGAGAAACAGCTGACGTCCCTCCACAAGCCAGCATAAGTGGAATGCCCCATGCATATCTGTGAGTCAGATGCAAGTAGTGTCCATAGCACACATGCACCCAACTCACCCCACCACCACCACACACAGGTACCTTTCTGGTCTTTTCCCTGCTGCTGGGAATGAGTACAGTATGGCCCCCACCTCTGTATGGCAATAGCAAAAGAATGCAGCATGCAGAACAGGTGTACCATGTAGATGTGTCCCTAGCTGTAAGCAGCACCCTGCCAGCATCCACACCATTGGATCAATAATGACAGAAAGTATTGGAATGAACACCTTGCACATCTACCCTGTCAACCCAGGGGAATATAGTGTATTGCAGTTTGGGACTGTAGGAGTGACAGAATGCAACGGCCTGCTACAGCTGGCCTGCATCACTACCAAATGACCTACAGTCCTCTGTCAAAGGCCTGTGTCTAACCCGCACTGCCAATGTATGTTATGTCATGGACTCCCAAATAACAACATAACACAGTCCACAGAACCGAAATTCAAGGCCATATGGACAAATCACAGTAACATGTCCACCATGTCCTACTGCATGAACTGTGGACCAACACCAAATTACTTCTGGGATGAGTGGATAACTATAGGGAGCATATCAGATAATGTTTGCATAATGTATGGAAGAGGATAGACTAATGGGGGGGGGTGGGAGCATGGGCGGCATGGAGTGTGTGAAGTCCGAAATTCAGCATTGTGCACATACTATCGCTGGCTGCAAACACAAAAATGTGTGGCTACAAACCTGCTCATAAACCACAATGTTAAGGGGTAATGTCCAGAATTATGACCCCTGCCTCTGGGTAACCTGTGTGAATCTGTACAGCTGTGAGGTATGGCCACAGCAGGATATGGCCATACTGTCACATTGATGGATGTACAAGCATGGGATCCTCTTCCACCACTGTACCAAGGTGCTGAACCATTTACACAGACCCAGCAGCAAGTATCTGCAGCTTCCCTCCAGAATGGCATTATTGTGCAAGAATATGTAGGCTGCTGACCACAATACTGGACACGGCTGCATTCACCCTGTGTTCCCAAGGAAATCACTGCAAGCAAATATGTATACCTGACAGTAGTTGATGACATAAAACATCACAGTGTCAAACATTTCATATGTCTGAATATCTCTGCTAACACCAAGACCATGTAGCAGAAGCAGCACAGATGCAATTACCTACAGTAACCCACTATCCTTTGCCCATTGTGACCCCATATTTTTACGCGATCTACAGATATCCTGTAGAAACAGTTTGCTAGCTGTAGGTGTAGAAGACAAAAGTCTGCACTGTAGTGCAATCTACCTGGAATGGATTCACACATTCGATACAGAAGGTCATACTGGGCATGGTCCCACACTTAGAGAAATGAAGGCCATGTCAGACAACAAAATACCGAAAGGTCATACTGGGCATGCTCACACACATAATGAAGCCCATGTCTGGCAACAACAGTGGATCATACATATCTGACAGTCGCAGATGTTAGTGCATACACTCCTCAGTACACACCAGTCATGCTTTGCACACAAATTGGATAGGAATACACACATATATCCAAGGACAACACAGTATAATAGGCCAAAAATACAATTACATAGATCTGTGGAAGAGAGTGACAGTGACAAAGAGCCTCCCATCATGAGGCCTGTCCCACCCAGCACACATCCAATTTGGCTTAAACCACATGATGTGCAAATGTCAATCACTGTAGACATTTGCCTCTGGTATCCCTCAGCACTATAGTGTCTGTGATGCTTCTGCTAACTGTGTAACATGAATGTACAACTCAGTAGTCATCTAGCAGTTGTATACACATACCTGTGGAATATAAATCTGTGTGTGCCTGAACGTTGTGTGTCTGCCTCTGTATGAATGGGTTATTCCATTGCACTCCCCATTGCCCTACTATGGCTCGCCTGCTGATGTCTTCACCTTGAAATACACCTTTGGGGAAGGCAGACCCCAGAAATCTTTGTGGCACATCCTACAACAGTGTAATGTTGTAGTGTGATGTATTAGTTAGGTAGTAGTTCTAATCCCAGATGTCTCAACTGTGTGCATGTTAGTTTGGGTAGGGGATCAATGCTTTTTAGGCCAGTCACACTCACTACAATTTTAAAAGCCCTACTTTGGCAGGGCCGCTGATGTCATTCATTTTGAAATACACCTTTGGGGAAGGAATAGCAAAGTAATCTCCATGGTGCATCCTATAACTGCATAATGCTGTAGCATGATAAACTAGTTAGGTAGATGTTCTATTCATATTCATGGCAAGTATGGATGTTGGTGTTTGTTTGTGTAGGGAGCAATGCTTTTGAGGCCATTTAGTCACTACAACCTCCATTGCCCTTCTTTGGCAAGCCTGCTGATATCATTCACTTTGAAATACACCTTTGGGAAGAAGTAGCTCAGTAATCTCTGTGGTGTGTCCTATAACTGTGTAATGTTGTAGTGTGATAAACTTGTTAGGTAGGCGTTATATTCCCAGACATGGCAAGTGTGGATGTGTGTGTGTTTTTTTATCTGTGTAGGGAGCAATGCTTTTGAGGCCATTCGCAGTCACTACCATTGCCCTTCTTTGGCAAGCCTGCTGATGTCATTTACTTTGAAATACACCTTTAGGGAAGAAGTAGCCCAGTAATCTCAGTGGCGCATACTAATGCTGTAGTGTGATAAATTAGTTAGGTAGGAATTCTATTCCCAGACATAAATGTGGATGTTTGTTTGTCTGTGTAGGGAGCAATGCTATTGAGGCCATTCACAGTCACTACAACCTCCATTGCTCTTCTTTGGCAAGCCTGCTGATGTCATTCACTTTGAAATACACCTTTGGGAAAAAAGTAGCCCAATGTTCTCTGTGGTAAATCCTTAACTGTGTAATGCTATAGTGTGATGTATTAGTTAGGTAGGAGTTCTATTCCCAAACATGGTAGCTGTGAAATTCTGTGTGTGTAGAAGTACATTTTTTTTGACCATTCACAGTCATTATGCACACCTAAAAATGGAGAACATCGATAACTGTACAGTAACAGAGACCTGATCCAAGCCTCCAGAGAGCACCCCTGCAATATCAGGTACAGCTCTCACCACACTTGTTGGCCACCAAACCAGGACCAAACAATAAAGGTGGAGGAGTGTCCATATTCACCAAGGATATTCACACCACTAGGCTACTTGCTCAACAGAATGTGTCTGAAATACCCTTGGTGCAACTAACAGTAGATTATACTGCATTCCAAATTGTATAGCTTGCTACAGATCCTCCACCATGTCCCATGATACCCACTACAGCTTTTGAAACATACTGTGAAATATTATGATACAAGCAAACACCCTAATACTCGGTGACTTACACTACCCTGCCATTAACTGGGAAAACTACTTGTGTACCAACATGTGTGCCCAATGGTTCCTGGAAGTCATAATTCCCAATACCCTGGATCAAGTAAACCATAATCCCACCAGAGGCTCAAATATCCTAGACCTGGTCATTAGCAACATGGGAAATCAATGCTCCACACCTATGGTCACCCCATTGGTGGTCAGGTCTGCCCATGAGCTAATCACCCTTAACATCAACATCCTTCTCCCACACCCCAGTAAGGAAACCTCCGTAACACACATCTCCAAAGCTAATGTCATGCTATACATATCAGACGTGACTAACATCATGACACCCATGCAGATGGGAACTGAAAGGATGACTGCTGAATCATACATGAAGGCACTGTACGAGCACATCCACTCATGCATGAATTGTGCCATCCAATATTGAACCAAGATGCTCCCCACCAAGAAAAGGAAGCCAATGTGGTGGGCCCCTGCCATAAACATACTGTACAACAAAAGGGGGAATTACCAGGATGCAAAATACTCCCTTACCAGCTACAGTAAGAGGGAGAGATCCCTCATAATATCCACCAAAGTTAGTTACCAACATAATATAGCCAAATATGCCAAGGACAGCTGCAAGCCGTTACATAGCTATGTGAGGAATCTAAATGACAATGCTCAAAACTGCTGTGTGCTACAACAGGATGGTATTAAATATACTGCTCCCAGGGATATTGCCAATATCCTGGAAGATTGATTTATTGCCAACTGCATCTCTTCCCAAACCCCAAAGGGCCCATCTCAATGCAGATAGATTGCCATATTCTGATAATAACGGCTACATAGGTAAAAAACACACTCTACAGAGCTATGACAACAGCAGCCATGGGACCAGTCAACATCCCAGGCTGTGTACTACATGAGCTACAAAATGAACTGGTATCTCATCTACATGCCATGTCTAATCACAGCCACACCTCAGGCTTCATGCCCACTGTGTGGTGCACAGCTACAGTTATCCCAGTCCACAAGGGAGGCTCCACCTTGGATCCTAGGAACTACAGCCCCAGCAGTATGATGTGCCTGATCTGCAAGGCCATGGAATATTATCATGAAAATTAAAACAAAAGCATTGGCAACCCACAAACACTGGCCCCTAACCAGGTTGGGTTTGTGAAGGCCGATCATGTCACCTCAACCTGAATGACAACTGTGAATCCATCTCCGGAGCTGTGGATGAGGGTAAGGTGGTTCACACAGCCTATTTGGACCTCACCAAGCCCTTTGACACCATCCCCCTGTCTGGAATCATAGATAAATGTATCAAGCTGGCCATTAATCCCAATGTGACCCAATGGGCTGCCAACTGCTGTACTGACAGAACCCACACTGTAAATGTATGTGACACCAACCCGAGCCCCAGACAAGTGACAGTTGGAGTACCTTAGGGTTCAGTCCTGGCACTGCACTTGTTTGGCATCTACAGCTCTGAAGTACAGTCCAACAGTAAGGGACACTGGCCAACAGAGGTTGCAGATGACTGCACACTGGGAGCCAATATTGAATCCCTACATGATGTGGATATTCTACAGAAGGGCCTTACAGAAAGACATGCCTGGTGCCTGAGCCATGGCCTCAAGATCAATGCCAAGAAATATATAGTTATCCCCAGTGGGAAGCGACATGTACTTGTGAAGTACCACATAAGTGACAGTACACTAAACACCTAAAGTGTGATAACAGACTTAGGGACACAGGTGGACAGTGGTCTCACCTTTGATAACCACAATGCCACAAGAGTCAGGAAACCCGCATATGTGGCATGCCTCCCACTAAGGGCTTTACATCCAGGAAAAGGAGGCCATTGTCCCACTGTAGTCATCTCTCAGTAGACCTAGTACAGACTACAATGGCCCATTACGTATGTACCTCACAAGACATCTGCAACAAGTAGAGAGGCTGCAGACATACCTGGCGAAATGACCACAGGCCTAAACAAGATGCCCTACGCTGACCATCTGAAAATCATCCAGCTATACTCTTTCACATATTGTGTTCCCAGAGGCGAACTCTGCTTAACATACCATGCCATGTCAAACCCACAGCTGTTGGACATACTACACTTAGAGAATTCCAAACCCTCACAGCCACATGCTCCAGGGATCCAAATCCTGTCCTCACAATGAACAATGCATGCAGGAGGGATGTGATCCTGATCCAGAGACTCCCCAGACTCTGGAATAGACTGCCCATACATGTCAAGTAGAGTGCCTCTTTGGCTGTCTTCAAAAGGAACCTGGACGATTGGATGGGAGATAGGAAATTTACCCTGGAGATCATGTTAGCTGCCCTACTAGACAGGGGTGCAGGGAAGTAAATATTGTGGGAAGTCATAGCCAGGGAATTGTCATGTCTAGGCATGTATAGGCCCTAGGACCAATAGCCTAGTATTAACGTATGATCCTATGAACCTATGAACTGCACTTTCCATTGCCCAACCTTGGCAAGGTTGCTGATGTCATTCACTTTGAAATACACCTTTAGGGAATAAGTCATGCAGTAATCCCCTATAACTGTGTAATGCTGTAGTGTGATATACTAGGTAAGTAGGAGTTCTATTCCCAGACATGGCAAGTGTGGATGTTTGTCTGTGTAGGCAGCAATGCTTCTGAGGCCATTCACAGTCACTACAACCTCCATTGCCCTTCTTTGGCAAGCCTGCTGATGTCATTCACTTTGAAATACATCTTTGGGGAAGAAGTAGCCCAGTAATCTCCGTGGCCCATGCTATAACTGCATAATGCTGTAGTGTGATGTACTAGTTAGGTAGGAGTTCCAATCCAAGACATGGCAACTGTGAGACTTGGTGTGTGTGTTTGTCATTTGTATCCTGTGTGGAGGTGGCTGTGTGTGTGTAACAACTGGACTCACCGTGGAGTCGGTTTTGCAAATTTCTTATATGGTGGGCCTGTTATATGTCACAATGTCCACCTTACAAGGATAGCAAATGTCAAACAGCAGAAAAGCTGGGGTAGACAATCTATACCTCTACATGTAACATCAAGGCCTGGTGAACAATTTGGGTAACCCTTGTATTACCCAGAGAACACTCTCAACCCATGTCTCATACACAAACACACTCAGCTAGGCAACAACCACTATGTTGGTAGTTCTCTGCATATTTACCACAGATAGTAACCATGATGTGATTGCAGTGGACTACAGAGGGCATGGCACCCTGTCCCATCCCTACAATAGACAGATAATTGCATACTGTGCTCCTTCACAATGTTCCCCACTGGACACCTGCAACAACTGTAGTGCCAGCAAATGTAACCCACAAAGGACATACCATGCCTTATACACATGCCCTGTATGGACAGATGCCACTGACATCAGGACATACATGTAAAATTCTGTAAATGTAGGTGCAGGGTCAACCTGGTGTCCATTGCCAGTTCTCACCACATGAGCCCAGGAATGGCACATCTGATGATAACACTTTGTCTACACAACATGCCCCAGACACCCCAGGTACACTGCCACATGTCACAGAACATATATGTGCAATGTCTGCACATCCCAGACATTGTCCATATCATGGACTATAGAACACATACATGGCAAGCATTGCACAGCACTGGCCACCCACAATAGTAACCCAGATGACTGGATGGTGAATACAATATCCACCTGTGTGGGCCAACCCAGACACTACACCCCTGAGTCACACTACAAACCAGTTTCATGTGGCCTGATGCCAAGGTGTAGACTTTACCTGGCCTTGTACAGCCTTCTGGCACAGTCAACCACTACACACCTGTGAAGCATTACACCCATGCATGTCAGTACTGGCAACCTGTGTCTGTGTGTGTGGAGTTATACTCCTGCATCTGCAACATTTTATTATTATTTTTTGCACTTTTTTATTTAACAATTGTATTCATTCATATATGTGTGTTTTTCTAATGATTTATATAATGCATACGTGGTTTTATTAATTTCATGAGATGTATTACTTCACAAATATTTTTTTTCTTGGGATGTCTTATATCTTTAACAATTCTGTTTCAGTAATTGATTATAGGTGCGGATTTTAATTGATTATTGAAATTGTATTTAAATGGTTCTTAAATTCTGTTTAATGTTCTGAAGAAGTCTATTGTAGATGAAACCTAGGTTAACAGAGTGTTCGTTGTTCCAGTGTCTATGCCTGAGTTATTCCACTATTTAACTTTTTGGATATCCGTATCACCAGTTGTTAATAACGTGTACTACACTTACCTTATCCCTCCTTTATCATCGTTGCAGATGTCACTCACCATCAAATATACCTTTGGACAGCTCCCCAACATGTAAGCTCTGTGGCACATGCAATAACTGCATAGACATGTGATAGCCGTACATAGTCAAGCAGGGGTTTGAAACCCTGTACTGGTAAGTGTGCAACGCAAACATGATTAGGGTTTACTCTCCCACCCCCTCCCTGTCTTACTTTATCTCTGTCTCTCTCACTCCCTCTTTAGTGGATGTGGAGAAGTACACCTGCTTTGCTTAGGCATCAGCTTATGCCTTGTAAGTGATGCTCATGATTAGCTGATGGCCTCTGCATGAATTGCAGTCCAGTCCCCCATTAGCTGATTGCATGTGGAACAGCTGTGGTAACATTGCATGGAAACATGCTCCTATAACTAGGAACATTATGTGGGTGTTGTCCCTTTTCATTCATTGTGAGCAGGACCTCATGTTGGTGTTTGGCAAACAGCATCACAGATGGCAGTGGGATACACCTCTAACAACATACACTATGGAGACAGGCCAACAAACAGGAGGGGGATGTTCCAGACATGACTACAGAATGTAATTGTTGCTCTTCTGCATTTGGAGTAATGTTGGTTTAACAGGGTTTGTGGGGATATGACTGGTCTACATGATTTAATGCCTGTCATGACAGTGTTATATGTTTAAGGAAACTCCCACATATAGGGTTATCTGCAGACTGGCCAGTGTTTGGAATCTTATGTTTCTTGTGTTACTCACAGATCACCTATCATAAAACTGCAGAAGCATACTCTGAGGATTGCAGTCAGTACATGGTGACAGCCATGAGAGTTACTGACTTTGTATTCCTCATAGGACATATGTCACAACAAACCCTGTTACAACAGTAAATGTATGAGGATATCACAGCAACATGCCAATATTGGCCCAGTGTTTGTGGCTCCAGCTTTGTACATATATCATGCAGTAAGAGATGCATATGTTCTGTACAGCATTATTTGACATCATACCTGATAACAAGCCAGTCAGATATCAGACTGCTAGACATGTTATGTATACTAGAGGTTATTTCTGAGGACATAACCTGGGAATTCTGTGGTTGTGTGTACAGTAGTGGGGTCTGTGAACATAGGCGCCAGACGCTGTTAAAGACTAGGGGTGGGGGCTGAGGGTGACCAGGGGCACTTAGTGAACTAAAAAGGGAAATTTTTTTATAACTATTTGCAAACACAACATAGGTTAACTTGGAGGATATTTTAAGCTTAGCCAGTTCCTTTTGGTGGTTGAATTAACATTTTCTGATTGCTCTTAGCTATCCCCATGGCTGATAATTGTATATTAGCCTTAGTGAGAACAACTGTGATCATACCATAGATAATTTGAAGGGACCATGTAACGGATGCAGCATTTAGGAACTGCTTCTATCCATTAGTGGCATGAGTGGAAATCCTGGAGTACATTTTCTATTACCCATCCTTACATCCAAGTTGCATTTGAATATGGATGCATGAGCTTTGCTTTATTTTTATGGATAGTCTGTTCCAGAACAGTGGTAGCCTCTGTGATATATATCCATCTCTTCCCAACATTCAGTTTAGATATCTGGACTGAGTATTTCTGATGCCATTTGACTTGCTGATGTTCATTAGGTCCATCTGTATTATGTCGGAGGATGCTTTGTATGCCAGACATGTCACCTCTAAGCACTCTGTAGGATACTGAGTATAGTAATACATCTTTGAGGTGGTCCATGCAAGACCTATTATTTAGAACTTGTATCCTTTTAGTAAGGTATCTCTGAAGGTATTCTAATTGTTGCATGGGGCTGGACAGATACATGCCAAAGTGGACATTATACAAAATGATTGACATAATGAGAGCTTTGCGAAGGGGGACAACAACATCCCTAGATCTAGTCACAATCAATTTGTTTATAAGCTGTGCAATATATAAAGGCTTTCTTATGACCCTGAGCATATGTTGGGCAAAAGTTAGGTCACTGTACACGTAAATTCCTAAATGTCAAACAATTGGATCAGTCCTCAGAGGGCATTGTCATGATTTTGACACCAGTTATTATTTGGGACAAACCTTCCTGCATGATGGTTAAGTCATTTGGGGATTCAATAACTTCTCCTAGCTTGCAGTCATCTCAAACGTAGCTGGCCAAAGCTTTTTGGTATTTCCTTTTACTTTTTGAGATGTATATGCCAAACAGAAAAAGTCTCAGCACTGAACCCCGGGGGATTCCATTGGTGACTGGTCTCTTCCCCTGTTTTGCTCTCCTGCATCCTGTGAGCCAAGTTGCCAATGCAGCTGGTTATGTAAGTGTTTGCTCCTACATTCTTCATCTTTTGTACTACACCTGAGTAGGAGATTGTGTCAAAAGGCTTGGCCAGGTCAAGGTAATGTGGTGTGAACTGTTTTACCTTCATCCATTGCTTTGGTAACAAGAGTAAAGCTTAAAATTTGCCCATGATTGTAAGCCTTTCACACTTTCCTCTGGGCTGTTTGCAAACACATTTTTAGGGCCATGCATACATAATGCATTCTTTGATTCACCTTCCTGATTGTATTAAATTATATTCCTTGTATAATACAGCACACTTGTTAGACTTAAGTTAGAGTGCATTTTAAATGTATTGTTTAAACATTTTTCCAGTAGGCAATGAAACAAAAATGCATTAGCCAGTAATGACAAAACTGCTATATTCAGAACATTTCCATCATACAGGTCTACTTCCACACACAGTTGCATTTTATAATGTATTGTTTGAACATTTTTCCAGTAGGCAAGTAAGCAAAATGCATGCAACAATATGACAAAACTGCCCTATTCAGAACATTTCCATGATAGCAGTCAACTTCTACACACAATATATAAATACAGAATCACAGTAGAGTTTTTTTTTATTGGGATTATGTCTCCCAGTTTAAGGAGATTAAAGAAAATATAAAGGGAGCACCTATTAGATCATATCAAATGGGAAGAAATCATAAAGATTTTTTTTAGTTAAAACTATGTTTACTCTTCCTGTGGAAAGAGTAGATAATGGTTTAATTAATCATGGAATAAGTAGTTGTGGTAGGTGTAAAATTTGTAAATATATTACACAAAGTTTAATAAAATGAATGGAATAAAATTTCAGGTCAATGGCAGTTTTAGCTGTAATACAGAGGGTATTATTTATGCCCTGAGCTGTTCTTGTCAGAAGTTTTATATAGGACAGAGTAAGAGAGCTTTTAAGGTAAGAGTGATGGAACACCTCAGGGATATAAAAAATGACAAGTGGGAGAGTTCTATAGCAATACATTTTTCATAGGTTCATAGGTTCATAGGTAGGTTCTAGGCTATCGGCCCTGCGGCCTATACAAGCCCAGCCAAAATGGTACCCTGGCTTTTGCCACCCAAGAAAATTATTTTCCTGTGCCACTGTCGACAAGAGCCACAGAGGTGATCACCGGGGTGAATTTCCTATTTCCAATCCAATCATCAAGATTTTTCTTGAAGAGTGCTAATGAGGAGCTTTGTTTGATATAGATAGGTAGTTTATTCCAGAGTATGGGAAGTCTCCGGGACAGGAATCTAATTTTTATACAAGGAATATAATTTAATGCAATCAGGAATTTTAACCAAGTACATGGGGGTAACATAGAAGGTCTTAAAGCATCTATTTTAGAAAAAATAAAAGTGTATGCTGATGGTGATGAATATTTTAAAAAATGAATTGTTGGTCAAAGAATCTATTTATATTTTAAAATATAATACTATGTTTCCTAGTGGGCTGATTGCAGAAATAAATTGGAAATGTTTAATGAATTGAATAATTGTTTTATTGATTAATTAACTGGTGTATATATAGGCAGGTGTATTATCTTGTAACATTGTACTCCTTGAAGGCTATTGTAGCTGAGACGTCAGAGACATTAAAGCTATTGGTGTGGATTTCCTTGCCCTGTGGTCTTTTGTGCGTTTCGATTGTGCTGCATCTTTTGTGGTTTTACAATGAAACAAAAATGCATTAACCAATAATGACAAAACTGCCCTATTCAGAACATTTCCATCATAAAGGTCTACTTCCACACACAACTGCATTTTAAATTTATTGTTTGAACATTTTTCCAGTAGGCACTGAAGCAAAATGCATACACCAATAATGACAAAACTGCCCTATTCAGAACATTTCCATGATAACAGTCTACCTCCATACACAATTGCATTTTAAAATTTATTGTTTGAAAATTTTTCCAGTAGGCAAGTAAGCATGCACCAATAATGACAAAACTGCTCTATTCAGAACATTTCCATGATAACAGTCTACTTCTACACACAATATATAAATACAGAATCACAGTAGAGTGTAAGTCATAAGCATGTTGCACAGTTTCTTGAACTTATTTTCAATTGGGGGGGGGGTAAAAGGCAAAAAAACAGGGATACATTTTAAACATTGCGTGTGTAATTTTGGAAAGTTGCTTGCATAAAATGTTGCTACCGCCATGCATTTCACTGCCAAATCTTAAACCTAGAACTTTGTGCATTACAGTCAGAGCAACATACCACAAAGCTAAACCAGCAGTTTCATGAAAGACAGGAAGACAAACTTAAATGGCTATCATATCATTTAATGAATTCAGTTCTCACTTCTCACCTTAGCTCTCAACCTCGGCACAAACATACAAAATAAAGCCAATAATGGGGGAATACAACCCCAAAATTTGGACACATTTCAAATACTGATTTTATAAACTTAGAAAATTGCTAGAATAAAAGGTTTAGGGACACATTTCAAATACTGATTTTATAACCTTAGAAAATTGCTAGAATAAAAGGTTTTGTTTTACCAGTCCTGCAAAACCAGAGGAACAGAACAACAATGTGATGCATAAATTCGCAAGTGATGGTGGCTATGGACTTTAGACTCTTTTTCCCTATACTCAAGGTACAGGGTTTGAGCCTGAGTACCTCTAGCCACCAGATGTATCCTGCTGGGGGCATTTTTTCACACATACACCTCCACAACAGTATGCAGTGCACTAACTCTGATACACAATAGACTCCATCCTCTGGTAGCATTCAGCTTCTGTCCATTCCTGCTCCACTCTGCAATTAAATCCTGTCAGTCCAGATGCAGCAGTATTCAGCTTCTGTCTGTGCCTGCTCTACTCTGCAATTAAATCCTGTCAGTCCAGACGCAGCAGCTAACCTGCTCCATTACAGGCTTCTGGGAAAAAATCATTTCCGTTTCTGCAGGCAGCAGCTTGAATAAATATGTGTTCCTGCTCGCAATGTTTCTGCAGGCAGCAGCTTGAATAAATCTGTGTTTCCGCTGAAAACATTTCTGCAAGCAGTAGCTTGAATAAATCTGTGTTCCCGCTGGCAAAAAAAAAAAAAAATGGAAATACGTGTGCTGATGTCATTGCGGCAGTTGGAGGCATGAAAAACTAAAGGTCAGAGGTATGGATGATCTGCAAAAGTGGGGGGGGCTCCCCTCCCCCCATGCTCTATGGTTCTGTCACCCATGTCTGTGTGCTGGTGGTGATTGTCGACAGTATGTCTATGGCAAATACACATCTTGGGCTGTGTACAGACTGTGGTAGATGTCATTGTTCTTGGTCTTGTTCTATCTGATGTTACATGCTGCTCCAGTGTATGGTACCCTATTGGCTCACATGTTTGTAGGGCCAAACACACACGTGTCCCATATCACAGACAGGCATTGGACCACACTGTGTTGTGACCCAGTATATGTAGGGCTAGTGTGTGGGTGGCACATATGAGGATGGTGTTGATCAGACAGTCCATATAGTGTAATATTAAGCTTGTGTACCATATGTGGCTGTGTTCACATTGGTTGTACATATGCACTTTCACACATGTGTCTGTTACTCTGTGCTGTGACATGCCTGTAGAGCCTGCTATATTTGCAGGTACATGTGTATTCCCCCATACGAATGGTAGGCAAGTGTTGTGGCAGTCTGCCTGTAGTTTGCACAGTGCTTTGTTACATGCCTAGCAGCTTAGTGTAATTTCCCAGTATGATGTTATGTCCAGATATTTGCAAGAAGTACTACTGCCAGGCCACCATAACTGTTGTGTATTTCTGACAAAGCAGTGGGCTGTTGTACAGATGTATTTCTCTAATTACTGGGTAGTATGTTGCCATGTGACCTCTGCACCACCAGTTATTAAGTGTCAGGACAGACAGGCATGTGTGAATGCATAAACTGTGTGGGCATATGTAGTCCAGTATTTACATGATATACCCATGTACATGGCTGTTAACACCCACATTGTCAGGGCTGGCCCACGTCTCACACTAAGAAGATTTGTGTATACCTCTGGACTGACAGAGAGTGCCAGACTGTCCACATATATTGGTCATATCTCTGCTGCAGTCCACAGGATCATTACTGTGCTATCAGGGGTACTGTACTATGACATCCTTAGGATGTCTGTCAGTAACTGATGGCGTACATGTCAATAGCCGATGTGACCTCCCACACACAACATATCTGTTAAGAAAAACTCTGTTACAGTAGCAACAGTCTACATATATACCTGCTATACATACAAGACATCCCCTTGCACTAAGAGGTTGAGACTATCGGTGCTGAGGTAGTACTCCACTCCATGTTCTAGACATATGGTGAACATATATATATATATATATATATATATATATATATATATATACAAACACACACACACACACACACACACACACACACACACACACACACACACATATATATATATATATATATATATATATATACACATATACACATATATATATGTCTGCACATATACAGATATATAGATATATATGCACAAATAGTTATAGATATCTACATATATATTGACATAAATAGATATATATGTACAGATATGCTGTACATATATATATATATATATATATATATATATATATATATATATATATATATATATATATATATATATATATATTGCCATATGTATGATGCACTATACACATGTGTATATATATATATATATATATATATATATATATATATATATATATATATATATCAATGCATGTGTATGTACATGTAGACATATATCTACATATGTATATGTATATATCCATATCCCTGTCATGTGTAAACATTACTGTTGTGCACACCTTCCCAGATGTATCACACCGTATGTTTCTGATATGTGTGTATTTAGATATAACAGCATATGTGATGCAACAGTAATGTCACTAACATGTACTATACAATTGTAGAAGTCACAGCAGTTGTTAATACTATTCAATATGTCTACTGACAGATATATTGGTAAAACAACAACTGTCTTCATAGCTGTCATGGTGTAGTGGTTAACTGTTGTGACTATAGTGTACAGGGTCCTAGGTTCAAGGGCTCTTCATTTTGTTGCTGGGCAGAACAAGGACTGTTGAATACAGAGTGGTTAAGGTAGTTTTGAGCAGCTTTAAACACTTTTGTTGTGGGTTTACGTGAAGCTAAGTGGTGCTAAGCTATGGTTAAACGCACAGGCACTTTCACTGTGTAGGCTTCGCTTACAAGTGCGCACATCTGCTTAACTGTTATATTGCAGAAATGCTGAAACCTGCTAAGCATGGCTCCGCCCTGGTAACCTGTGCTCACATCCCAGTCTGATAACATAGCAGGGTGATGACATCTGTAATATGTGTATGTAATGCCATGTACATAACATGCGTCTATGTGCTGTCAGTACAGTAGCAAGGGGTGTGAGTCTTTTGTCTGGGACAGTTGAGTATATATAACTTGTACAACACTCTTACCCATGTGAATGTGTTGCATACAAGGGTAGTACCCCAGGTTATATGCAGTCACACTGTCATGTAGTGTATCATGATGTTACTACTGTTTACAGTGCTTTCCCAAGGAAGAGTAGATTGCTAATTGTAGTACTGGCAACAAATACCCCTGCATGTATAGATTGACTCTGAGTCCTCACTGTTGTATTCCTGGTGTGTGAGCTGTGTCACATTATATATTTCATACTGGATAATGATCTGATGTGTAAATTAACTGTAGACTACTGTCTGTATAGCAATTGTCAGTGAGGGCTGCCAACATGTAGTAATGGTATACCTATCTGTGTCAGATGTCTATCTGTCAACACATTCATTCTACTGCATAGCTAGTTGGCAAGCTGATATCTGTCAGTCCCTGTACAGATGTGCAGATGTCAAGTATCCAGCTTGGATACATACAGACAACCTATGCTTGACTGATGCTGACATGTCTGCCCAGCTGTGTTATAACTGGCACAGATGGGACACAACACCCTGTACACACCACATACCACAAGTACCTCCACTACACTACCACAGTCAACAGAACATGCTTGGGTACAGGTCTCCAACACAGATACTAATCATGTTTTGTAATACATCTTGCGTACATGTCAACTGGAGCACCTCACTGGCCATTTGCAGGAAGAACCCAGAGGATTGGCTGATGCATGTCATTCTCACCCTGTGGATCACCACAGTGGTGTCTGTAGATAGATTTCCTGCTGGCACATGCCAGGTGGCATGATACCACTGTACACACATCCCCTACACTTCCCATCTCTCCATGGACAATAGCCAGGTACACACCTATGACCACCTGCAATTATGCACCTCAGTACTGAGAAATGTGTATGTGTTTTCATTACTGAGGATATCAGTGTCTGTGTGTTAATACACCTACAGATGGGAATACCCTGAGGTCCTTCACACCCATTGCAACATCCATTGCCATAGTTAGATGTGTCTTCTGCTGTACCGGACATTACATGTACCTTGTTACATTTCTCTCCCTAAAGGCTACCTGAGCCTTGCAGTACTAGCACAACACTGTTGTACAAATGGGTACAAATGGGTTGATAGGCATGGGATACCCTCTGAGTTCTGGCAAGTGTGTGTATGTGTGCATGTGTGTATGTATGTAGGGTACAGCATTCCGAGGCCACATACTCCTATTACAATATGCATTGCCACACAGTATTAGGGATAGTGATGTTGCTGCCCATAGGAGAGGCATGGCAATGCATCACCCTACTATGCCTGTGGCATGTGAATTAGATGCATATCCCTGTAGTAGCACTCTTGGGATGGACAAGGGCTTGTATTGCAGTCCTGGTCGATGTGTGATGGTGGGTACGTCAGAGTGAAATCATGGGTTCCAGTGCGTAAAATATCCACAGTGGGATGTGGGATGTGGGTGCTGGGTATACTGTCATTACACCATGGTACCCCCAGTACATGTCCCATGTACCACTGTATGGTGACCACTATTGCCATCAACCATATAGGTAACTGATAACACTATCCAGCCCAGTTATGCATGTGCTGTGTGCAGCCTACCTGTAACACATTGGACACACTGACAAGTTAGTTAACACTGATAGGCCCAGGTCTCTTGGATGTGTGTCTGCCTGTTATGTGTTTGTTAATGTGTATATGATGGTATGTCACACTATGTATTGTCCATATACAACCATTACATCCCCTATTACCATACTATACATGCCTGGGGATGTTCTGCATGTAACATGTAACCTGGAACACACCTCATCCTAAACACTGTGTGGTGTGTGCAATTAAAGCCACACACATCAGTAGCACTACATAACTAGGTAGGGGTCTAGTCCCAGTGTTGCCAAGTAAGAGTGTGCGTGTATGTGGAGGGATCTATTTCAGTTTGCTGAATCTACATGTCCCAGTGGGTCATCTGTCCATATGGCACAGGCAGTAACTGTTATACAGACCTGTGATATGTGTTAACTGTACCTTGGATATGGCACAGCCATGGTGTCACCACAGTGCCATACCCCTTGTGAGATATGACAGCAGACCATTCTCCTGCTGACACATGTATACCTACAACACAAATGGATAACATTATGGAGACCACAATCACTCAGTGTTACTAACAGCTATAATGCATCATGGCTGGACAGCTACACTACCTGACATGTAAGCATTAAACATTACTGCTGACAGCATGTTACACAGCAGTACATTGGTACAGTGTAGTACAGTCACCGTGTGCATCAAAACCATATTAGCCTGTCCCTACATCAAAGTTATAGATGACAGGGATGTGGCACAGGTATCATCATATGCACAGGGTGTGTTGTTGGTTTGCCAGAGACCTAGCCTGGGCCATATGTTTGACACCATGTGTGTGAGTGGGGGGTGTAAGTTACTGATATGGGTGTGGTGATGTGGTGTGTGTAGGTATGGGGTTGCCTCAGGTGTGTTTGTATTGTGTGTGGGTATGCATGCACACAGTTCTGCCATGTGACTGCCCAATACAGGTTCTTTTTGGACAGCTGCAGACCATACCTGGCAGAGTGTGCAGTCCACCGCCTTTGGCCACGAACACGCGAACTGTGCCTGCCAGGGGTTCCACGGGCATGTCCAGGTACAGGCCTCGATATGCTACTCTCCCCTGATGATGACATATGTCCACTGGAACCAGGTCCCTCCTGGGACTGGGCAGGGCCAAATGCATGTGGCCTGCTGTGGTGTTGTGGGGACAGTGCCCCCCTGCAGTGCTGGGGCTGGTACTGCCACTACGGGAGCGGCTTGGTGTCCTAGCATGTCCACGTCAACTGCCAGATGTTGGTGTTGCTGGCCTACATCCATGCGGCTGTCATCCCACTCCCACCACATGCTCTAGCACGGACAATCCACGGTTGATGAGGCCCATCATCTCACCCAACCATCTATTCATGACCTCTGTATAATCACAGAGGGCACCTGCAAAATCATGGATGTTGTCACTTACAGATGAAAAAGCAGCCCTCTGCAGCCTCATACCCTGTCTGGTGTACAGTTCCATACATGCCTGCTCCCCCATGACAACCTGAAACATACGTCAGGTGATACCAGATGTGGCACTTCTGCCAGGGGCATGATGACCAGCGGTCCTCTCACGAGCACCCTTGTACATCTGCCTATGTGGTGCCCTGATGGACATCTGACTATGTCTGCTGTGCCCAGATACAGAAGCCATAGATACCACACTGTCTTGTGCATTGCCACCAACTGGCCACTGGTGATGGGGTATCTATAGGAACTGTGACTGTGTGTGGGGATGGAGTGGATTACAAGTGGATGTCAAACGATGGTGCAGTTTCGGCCTCTGACAACCCTGCCTGTGCCTCAACATACCTATCATCATTTTTAGTGTCTGTATGGGCAGCAACATCAGATTGCATGCAGGAGGGACCCTGACCCACCTTGCCACCTTGAGGGGAAAACAAGAAATGCACTTTAAGACCTGTACAGCATCACTTAACAGTACATACATATACACACACACACACACACACACACACACACACACACACACACACACACACACACACACACACACACACACACACACACACACACACACACACACACACACCCTGACATTCCACCATAATACCTGCCTGTCCCTGAGTTTACAGACTTTCCCAAGTTTATTCATGTAAGTTCCCCATCCTGCATCACACTTGGAAACTTACACTCATTAATACTGATCATTAACGTATCATTCTTCTAATTGCCTAGACATGTGATCACAAAACATGACCTGTTACTCCATTACCTCTTTGACTTGATTAGAGTAGGTTTTCCAAGGGCTAACTGCTGTCATCCAGTGTTCACCATGGGTATGTCCTGACATAGTGAGCATGGCCACCATATGTTAGGGGCTACGACTGTCACTCAATAATGTCATGCACTGGAGTGTAATACATAACTGTTGCTCAGTAGAGACAGGAATTCCTGGTGCCCCATGTGTCAGTCCATGTCCGTGTACCGCACGATTCCAAAAGGAAGTACTGACATATGAATAACCCCACAATCACACATGTGCATACATGGACACCCACACAAACACACACACACACACACACACACACACACACACACACACACACACACACACACACACACACACACACACACACACACACACACACACACACACACACACACATCCTACATGCATCAACCTCCCTACACTCCACCAGATTGCACTTACAGACAAAATAACTGCCCCCCTCCACACACACATACACACACACACACACACACACACACACACACACACACACACACACACACACACACACACACACACACACACACACACACACACACACACATTTACAGATGAGGTTGCACAAAGATAGTACACACAGACTTTCCATTACCCATCTGTGAAATGCATAACATATGGTACCCAACAGCATGCAGTACAGCTATAGTCAGTCCATGAGAGCAACAGTATTAATTTGTGTGATGCATGGGCTGTGTTAGTAGGTGATGCCCCTTCCTCTGGAAAACACTGCAACCATGTACACAGTATTGCTGTGCACCTGTTCTGCACTCAGCCATGTACTGTGCACCATACCTCGCAGGTGTACACGCCATTGCTGAATGTGTATTACTGTGCCAGTTATGTCTGCCCTAATGCTCATAGCCCCTGTGTGTTTGTCTGACACATACTTGGGATGATATGTGGACACATGCCATTTGTGAGTGCTTGGTGTCTGATTTACAGATGTCATCATCAGTGGTTTATGTATGACCAATACGATACTATTACACTGACAACTGTCAAGCCATACCGTGGCTATGGGGAGTGTACACACCCTTATTGATATGACACCCTCTTCCTTGATATGCCATGGGACCACATTACTGCATATGTCAACATGATATGTGACATATGTCCTGTACAATCAAATGCAGTGTCTAACAAATGTGTTAGCTGTGCTGATGCTGACTTGAGATGCATACACTTCGTGGGAGCATATGTGTGCACGTCCTTGTCATGACAGTTTGTTGCACCTACTGTTATGTGTACTACAGCAGTCACTATTCCTGGCAGGGGTGTACTAGCATGGGCCATCTGCATTTGTCAGTATATGGTCAGACTGTCCTACACATGTCCCCCAACTTTGCATGATTGCAATGTCAGCTCATGTGCACATCCCTTGGTGTCCACACACTGCCGTCACTATTGCTGTGGAGTCAGGGTTACATCTGCCATAGTTCCTGACCCTGACTGTGTGCAGATACAGCCATTCATAGCATCCTTTAGATCCCTGCTGCAGTGCACCGGTGTGTCATGATGACACCCCCCCACCTTCAGCCTTTTTGCAGATGCTTGACAACTATGGCCTACACATGTGTGTCAGTTTGCAGTGTCCCAAACACTGAACACCATGTGTAACAGCCTAGTCTTAGCTAATGAATGGCAAACATACAGGTGTACACTGACACTGGCACGGTACAGATGGGGATGGTGGGCCTGAGGTGAGGTGAGGCGTTGGTTGTGCAGCACATGTATCTTATGCGATACTGTCTGTAGGTTTCCAACGTGGCCATGGTACACCAGTAGACATTGCAATGCATGACTTTTGGGAACCTCTTCTGTTATGCATATACTACCTGTAGAGAGGCCTGGCTGATATTTCCTATGGTACACCTGTCACATCTGATTACCCTAACCCATAGGCCACACATTTGCAGAGTCCAGGCAATTGCTGACATGGTTACTGCACAGCCAGTATTTGCTAGACATTCCTGCAACTCCCTCAGTGTTGTGACATGTTACTAGGCAGCCCACATGACCAGTTTGCTACATGTGACATCATCTGTCTTGGATGACCATCTGTTTTTTTCCTACATCATTCCTGTCCTATACATCCTTGCCACATAAATGACTGCCTGCCCTGTTTGCCATGGTATATGCAATGGTGAGGTATGGCTGCATGTCCAGCTCATGGGTGCTACCTGTTGAGTATGGGACCCACGCCATGTCATGTAAGATGTGTGCAAGCCATGGCTGCCTCTGTTGCAGGTAAGTGTGCACATTTGATGGCCAAATGTCTTGGACAGCAGACCAATACTTGATGTGACACTGGGGATGTGTACTTTCTGAAAGGTGCATTTCTATGACAAATGCGTGCAGTCAGTAACTGAACAGCTGCTTCCACTATATTTTATCTGGAGTGTGTGCAGACATATGCTTCCAGTGTTTGTGAAGGTATGTATTCCCCATATTTGCTGCCCTAACCTAAGATTCCATATTACACACTCATTGGTCATGTTGGGACCACATTGCAGGTTTTAAGGGTTGTGGACTGCAGTATTATGATATGCTGTGGTGTAGATCTGTAACAGATGCCATTGTGATACTGGTATATACACTGTTGTAGCACTGTATAAGGGTGATGTTTCACACATGTCTCCACTGTAGGCCATTTGTCCCACTATTGTGTTCATCTCTGTGGACACATTTTGCAATGACAGTATGTTAGTTATATTGCAGGAGTCTGAAATACCCTTCAGATACACAATCATGGTCACCACTGTGATGCAGTGCAGTTAACAGCAATAATATGTGAACATGTACGGCATGCATTATGGGTAGGTGTGTTAAATGAATGTATGAAATATACCATAGCCATACCAAGACCAGTGTATTGGCAAGCCTGAACAAAAAACATACTCACCAGCTACAGGCTGCTGCCTTGAAGGTATACCAGAGAGACCTACATAAGTGTGTGAGAGATGTGATGTCAGTAGCCATAGCTGTGGCAATGGTACAGGGTGGGTGCAGCATTACAGTACATCAACAGTACAAGTCCACAATACTACAGGTTATGTGCATCTGTTTATTACTGCTATGCAACAACAGACAATATATATGTCATCTGACATATGCATGATCTACCTGTACAGATGTGGATGGATACACAACAGTGGCCTATTGATGTGCCCTGTGACCTTACCTGCACACTCCTCTGCCAGTTTATGGGTAGCACCCACCACCACTATACTCTCCACCAGTTGGTGTGTGTGCAGGGGGGCCAGTACCACAAGGCTGGCAAGGAGCTCCTCAACACTTGTCGGGGGTGGATGGCATGCCCTCCCCCCAATGTAAGGTGAACTCCCCCGGACTGCAGCAGCATGCCGATGGGCATTGCGAAGTAGGTCACTGCAATGATATCGGACCTACTCATAACTGTGATTATGCAGGCTGACATCATTTACCCTCTGGACAAGATCGTTCCACAGAGCAGTCCACTCCTGCTGCTCATGTGCTGTTCTTGCAAACAACACCTGGTAGTGCTGTACCAGGTGTGTGATGATGACCTCATTTTCATCTGCTGAATAGACAGGGAGTCTGCCATGCGACATCTTGCCTGAAAGACATAAAGATGGAAACAAATCTGAACAACTCATATAGCAAGGTTACAATAGTTCTTAATGCACATCTGTGTCTCCCCCCACCATATCTGTGACAGCAATCTGCTCACACAACTCAATAAGTATGGCTACAGCATACCTAGTATTGGGACATATATTGTATTGTACCACACTTTCTGCTATATGTTTGTATCCATGTTCCCTGTGGGGACACTAACATTGCTGGCCTGTTATGGACAATGTCACCTGCATGCCATTGTAAGGGCCACTATGGTTCCATACATGCATGTGGTCTGTTTGCTATGTGATTGCAGCACATCTGTTGTTATGTGTTATTGGGGATATCTTTTCATGCTGTTAAACATGATCCAGTAATGTGTGGACTATTACTACCCACGTATGTTCTATAACAGTGACACAATAGCATGTTTAGGGAACAGTTGCCAGCAGAACCACCTTTCTCACCTCATCCGACCATGTTACCAGGCCACATCACATGTGGGACCCAGCCTCGGGCCTCCTTATCTACTAGTCCTGCACTACCTTCAGGTAGAACCACCTCAGGGCATTGTATCCTCCCCTGGGGAAAAACACAGACATGATCCTGTCACCTGAGGTCAGGTCTAGGGTCTGGTGGATAGGGAGATCTCCACAGAGACTTGGGGGATGTGCTACACTACGTTGAGGCCCTCAGTACATGCTCACAGGGTCCACATGCTCCTCCTGCTTAGCCTTTAGCCCAGGCACCTTCATGGCCATGAAGCCAATGTCGTAACTGGCAATGGTTGGGGGTCTTGTTCCCATTGTTTCCATATGGGGGCTCATGGGGCTTCCACATCTCAGAAGGCACTCACCATCCAGGGTGTTTACCCACCACATGTGTCATATACCACCCCTGTAGGCTGTCTTCTCAATCTACCAAACTAACCCACCTCCACAAATATACTTGATATCCTTCCACAAATTCCCAATCCTACCTTCACAGACAAGGGCAATGTAGTCCCAACAAGGGGTTCACATGTGACATAACTGTCCATGTTGCACACACTTACTGCTGCATATATATGTATGTATTGATATGTGTGATGTTCCCTCACACATAGCATGCAGCTCTGTGATGCAGAACTAGGGGACATATATTTATATACATATGTGCATGTGTGTGTTTGTATGTATGTAGACATACACACACACACACACACACACACACACACACACACACATATATATATATATATATATATATATATATATATATATATATATATATAGATACGTGTAGATACATATTATGGGTTGTATATATGATATATATATATATATATATATATATATATATATATATATATGTATAGGTTCACTACTAAATCTTGAATTACGGAATCTCGAGACTCTTAAACCCGAAGACCAGAATCTTGATATTCCGTAATATCGAAAAGTAAAAAAAAAAAAAAAAAAATTATAAAGATATATGCTGGGGGGCAAGCCCCCCCCCTGTGCCCCCCACTCCCACATTGGGGGCTGCACCCCCATTCCCCCTGCAATTAAATATACCAACTCCAAATTCACACTCTAGTGGAGTGAATGGCAAAATTTCTGTTCCGCTCTGCACGGCACTATTTCGCCATTCACTCCACTGTGGTGCGATCTTGGAGTTGGTATATTTAAGTCGTAAAGGGTGTGGGGGTGCAGGGGGGCTTATATATGGGGTACATTCAGACATCAGGTCCACACTTTTTAACTCTCCTTCCTGCACAGCTGCACTGTTCTGCCTTGCTACAACACAGACAGGTGCCAGATGTGGACACAGCCTAACATTAGGGGGTATATATAGGGACAGATTGCAGGTAAGCCTATTTCACACCTATGGCATTTCAGCATGCTATTTTACATGTTAACTTGAGTGTCCTGCAAGTGGTGGGCTCTGGAACCCATGTGTCCATCATAATGGCATTACTTCCACCACCAGCTATTGACCACAGTAATATACATGTTTTCCATTACACAACACACACTATGATGGCTTACATCTTGTCAGTCAGTGCTGCTCTGCACAGTTGATGGGTATAGCCTACTACCCACAGGATCAGACACTATTGTCCATAGCAGTTGTTCAGCTGGACATCATTACAACAGAAACACCTGATGGCACATATAAATCATTCCACATCATCTATCCCATTATTATGGACCAAGTACTACAGTCAATTACATGCATATATACTTCAGATACCTGTTGTGGGAGTGATGTCTGTTCTGGATAGTTTGCTGGATTTTTTTTGTGTTGTTGTTTTTTTCTTCGCCTTTGGCTTTGCCTTTAGATTTCTTTCACTTACTAACTCTCTCTCTCTTTCTCTCTCTCTCTCTCTCTCTCTCTCTCTCGTTCTCTCTCCAGTAAATGGATTGAGCTGCTTTGAATAGATTGCAGCATGGATTTTGTAGGTGATGCACATGATCAGGTGATGGCTTCTGCACGAATCAGTGTCCTCCACTTGCTATCTGCATGCAGCATGCTGTGTAGTACTTCCAATTACCACTGTCATGGCAACCCACTACTATAAATCCCTACATCATGTGGGCGTGGTCCCTTTACCTTTTCTGTATGGTGGACATCCTTCCTGTGTGTGGGCAGCAGTGTTACAGACAGCAGGTAGCAATACCTCTTACAAGAGGACTTGCAGACTCAGGCCAGCTACATATTTATATAAGGTTCCAGAACTACAGAGTGAGTAGTGTTGTTATATGCATTGTATAGCATTAGTGTTACAGGGTTTGTTTGTACATACTAGTTTAACATGGAATGCAGTCTGTTTGCATAGCTGTCAACTGTGGGCCTATCCACATGATGGCCAGAGGTGTGCCTGTTATGTTTTGTCTGTCCACCACACAGGTCTTGTATCAGCTATGTCACTGGCAGTGTATGTGTGTTGAGTGCTATCAGTACGTGGCTACATCCATTTGTGTTTCTGACTTTATATTCCTGATTAAGGGTATGTTGCTGACTATCCTGTTACACCAGCACCTTAGTGTATGACAACACTATTTCACATATGAGCCTGTGTTCCGGCCTCTGTCCTCCACCTACATACCAGGCTTTGTCCATATGACATGCAGTAAGTGGTTGTTATATTGTGGCCTGTGATTATGTCATGCTGCCATTCCTGCCATCATTTCAGCGCTGTTGTGGCCCCCACACATATTGTGGGGTAAGGTCCATATATATATGTGGGATTCAGCTGCACAAAACATGTGTACTCTTCTGCAGTCTAGAGGTCAGTGTATGTAACAGTATTATATGTCCCTGAAAATCAGTCTATGGGGGGTATGCACCATAAATAACCTAGACTGTTACAACATGTGAGGGATATCAGTAGTAAGCTGCCTTAAGGTATATGGCTGCACATTACCATACATTTCACCTTGGGAACATTGCTGGCCTACTGCTTACTGCCATACAGACTGTTCTGTTTGTCAGTGTGATTATGATGTTTTCAGTTATGCATTGTTATGTAACAGATACATCCTATTGTGTCAACTGAAGTCTTTTCTCCCTAGGGACTGAGTACAGAGTGTAGTTAGAGGCTGCTGGACTACACATATGCATTACTTACTGTTGATTGACTTTTATCATGTGGCCAAGTTTGTCTTTACTGTTCTAATACTTGAAGGCCTTGGCTGGACAGTGACATGTTATGCCTTCGGATTACTGTATTAAATGTTCTCCTTGAGAGTTGCATTAATCAGTTTGTATGTATTTCAAAGTCTAAAGAGCTTATGACATATACAACTGTAATAGTACACAAATAAAACTTTCTTATGTAGCCAAACATCTATGTGGTGTCATATCCTTTGACTTCTCTGTGGGTATATGTTTCAAGCAACAATTGTCTTTTGTATGGGTGACTCATACACTGTCCATTTGATAAGGTGACAACTGTAGGAATACTGGCTGTTCAGTATGTTGTGCACCCTCTAAATATGTATCTTCTTATACATATCTGTTTGTGTGTAGTTAAATATGTATGTATTAATCTATATATATATATATATATATATATATATATATATATATATAAATATATATATATATATATATATATATATGTATATATATATATATATATATATATATATACATGTATCTGCATATATGGCTGTGTGTGTGTGTGTGTGTGTGTGTGTGTGTGTGTGTGTGTGTGTGTGTGTGTGTGTGTGTGTGTGTGTGTGTGTGTGTGTGTATCCTTGGAATGTGTATTGCTTCCACATTGTACATTCCCTATGGTAGCCAGACTGTACTGCATGATATGTTATTGATACCATCCTGACATCATACAGGTGGTATGGATTACTGCTAAAGTCTTGTGCCCATGTTGTGCAGGGTCCTTGGTATGGGACTTGCAACAGTTGGCATTGTATTGCATGGCAGATTTGTTTTGCTGTGGGGGATGGGGTAATATCAATACTTACAAGACGTATTTAGCTTGGGCCCTCTCATCCCCATTAACGGTGCCTTTGGTCATATATGTATTTGTTATGTTCTCTTTTATCAAACAAATTAAATAGATAAATGGACCAACAACAGGAACTGCAGGACGAAAACCACCACAACGAATTTTGACCTAGGTTTCGTCTTTGTTCAGACTTCTTCAGAATAAATGTTAAAAACAGTACACACAAAAGAATTTTATACACCTTAAAATGACATCATTAATCAATTAATTAATTGGTCAATTAAAAACTTTCATCCTACTTAAAGCAACCTGAGCACACACACCCACAACAACTTGATAGTGTAATAACATACTACACTATTGATGAAATAAATAATTCAAAAATCCAGTTAAAAAAATACACAACGAAATGTGATAAAATAATAACATTAAACCGCACAGAAAATAATATGTAAAAATAAAATAAGCACAATCATTATACATAACCAGTGAACTTATGGGCTAATCACCCAAGAACATGCTTCAATTTCAAGATTGGGGCTATACTAATGTGGTCATTAATGCCAGGGAAAACTGTCGCATTCAACCTAAGTTGCCACCTCACCTCACTAATGTCTAAATGCAGATCTAGAACATTACCCTGTGCATCCTTAACAATATTTTGCAATATACAAAATTTAAAATGATGTCCACCATGCATTTCAATGTGCCTGTATAAGGCATTAGTGGTCTTCTTTAGCCTTATGTCTGGCAGGTGCTCATTAATCCTGTCTCTAAAGACTCTACTAGTTTTTCTGACGTAAAACTCCGGACACTGGGCGCACTGTGCCATGTACACCACATTTTTTGTGTAACAATCAAAATGCCCATACAACCTAATCGGTACACCTGCCAAATATAACTTTACACCTGTAACTAGAATGTAATGACACACACTACATCTACCACATTTGAAGTTCCCAAAGGGCCTACCAGTTGCATTACAAAAATTGTCACCCTTCTCTAATAATTGCTTCAATGGCCTTGCCTTCCTAAAAATGCATTTAGGATGACTACCAAGCTTATCCCATACCAAACAGTCCAACCTAAGCAACTTCCAATTGTTATATATTATGTCCCTAATATTGGGAGCATCATAAGAATAGGTAGTAATAAAATAAAGGTTATGTTCTAGAACATGACTACTAATTTTAGTTGGAGGTGAACTATGGCCTCCATTGTCAACGTTAACAATTTGATTGCTTACGTCTTGGCCCACTATTGTAGGATCTATACTCATTCTCCCTTTTAATAGTGGCCAATACACCCCTTCATTCCTTTTCCATTTGACTTCCTCTACTACAGCTCGACACATTCCTTCGGGATATCCTCTCCTAATGAACATGCTCATTATAAACTACACTTCCTTCAAAAATTCTAACTCATCACTAACCATTCTGGCAGCCCTGACCATCTGACCTTTAATAATTGTTTTTTTCTGATGGCCAGGGTGCCAACTGGAATAACAGAGATAAGAATTTGAAAAAGTGGCTTTTCTGTGAATATTTGTTGACAAAGAATGACTTATAGGATCTATTTTCAAATTTACATCTAAATAGGAAATCTCCTGTTTGCTAGAAGTATAAGTAAACTTCAAAAAATGCACTGTATCATTAATATATTCCGTAAGGGCATTCAAATCATCTACACTACCTTCCCATACTATAAACAAGTCATCTAAAAACCGAGTGTAGTGTCGAATTTTAGATCTAAACCTACTGAATAAAACGTATTCCTGTTCCCAGTAAGACATGACGTAATTAGAATAAATGGGGGCACAAGCTGCCCCCATAGCTACTCCTGTGCTTTGCTTAAAATAATACCCCTCAAAAAAATGTAATTATTGGACAAAACAGTTTCCATCAAGGTAATAAATACATTTATATGGTCCTGATCGTACAGCCCAGTTTTAAAAAGCTGTTCCAACCAATCCAACCCTATGTCGTTGGGTATTACAGAAAAAAGATTCACAACATCAATAGTGAGCAAAATAGTTATTTCATTAATTTCCACAGTTCTTAACTTCTCCAAAAATTGCCAAGAATCCTTTGTAATATAATCAAATAATTTGATGCCTTTTTGCAAATGATAATCCAAAAATTTGCTAATAAAACACGTTTTGCTACATTTACCATCTACTATAGGCCTGAACTTAACATTAACCAATCCCTTATGTATCTTGGGAATCCCAAAGATACCACTCACCACAGGAAATCCGTTAGTCATAAAAAAATACTCTGATTCTGTAATTTGTCCTTGCATCAATAAATCCTCGACCAGCATATCCACCCTAGCATTTGCAATGTTAAGTTGATTTAAACTACTTTCCTCATAAGTGTCCCCACTTAACATTATTAACATATGATTAATATAATCATTTCTATCCACGACCACTAAACCGCTGCCCTTATCAGGCTTCATAAATCTAATGGACTTGTCCCTAACCAATTCATCTAACAAGCTCCGTCCATCCTTAGTTAGATTATTTAGGCTATTAAATGCATGATATCCATTAGCGGACTTACTTCTGTTAATATAATCTCTTATGTCCAGCTCACAATTTTTCTCAAATAATCCAACTATACTGTTTGAAGGTGGTATGAACTTACTGGGCTTTTTTAACACCTCCCTTCGCCCTTGAGCTCCATCTTGAAATGTCAACTTTAGATTCATCTTCCTTGTCAATAATTTTAAATCGATAAGAATGTCACTTAAGTTACCCCTAACTAGGGGAACAAAAGTAAACCCCTTTGACAATAATTCCACATGTCTTGTGTTAATAACCTTACTAGAAAAATTATATACTTTATAGTCACCATATCTGTTACACACAACCAAAGGATTACTAAGGTGTTCACCATTGCATGTCCCTATTTGGTTGTCCACGATGGAACTCAACTGTTCAATACTAACGCTAATGTCCCCATCGTTCATATCGATGGAATCATCATAAAAATGACCAGAAATTACATGCTCATTGTTAACTTCTGCTGAACTATCAGGCACCGAGTAAATACTGATACCCGCACTTAATCCAGCCAGTCCACAATCAGTCAAAGTCTCCACAGAACCCATACTTTCACCCAATATTACAACTTCATGTAAGTTTTCATTAACTTCATTATTTGCAAAAAAAGCCATTGGCAAGGTGTTTAAAACAACATTAGTGCCAACTGTGTCATTCATTCCCATACCAGCATTTAATTCAGATAATCCATGAACAGGGTTAAAAACTTCATCCACATCACACTTACAAAATTCAGCAATTATCTGCCTCCTTTGTTCACTTGTACATGTACTAAATGAATCATTGCACATATCAATGTCACTCAAAGTATTGTTATTGCAAAAATTGATGTTATTCTCATTTAAAATTACCCCCAATGTCACAACAGAAATGTCATTGAAATTAAAAAAAGCGTGATCATTGAATTCATTCATGTCAACCCAACCAGTTGGAGCGAAGTCTATACAGGTTGTCGCGTCAATACCAATACTAGCTACCCGCTCAGCTCGAAAAAAGTTGGGTCTGTTACACTCAATAGTGTTAACTTGATTGAAAACATTAACTTCGGCCCCATTAACACTGGCATTTATTAATTCAAATTCAGTAATCTCCACCACTTGCCATCCAGTCCAATGGTATTCGGTAACTGAGTGTCAACAAATTTGTCCTGGTAATGCTGAAAGAAAGTCTCACCTTCAAACAGGGCCGGACCATCCAATATCACCTTCTCCACTCGGTTCGGGCTTCATTGCGTTGTTGCTGCTGGTAAAACCTCCCTTTTGGCCTTGCTCCCTGCTTCAGGTAATCACTGAATTCGCCACTTCCCTGCTGTTGATTCACCTGAATGTGACCCTTTAGCCTCTTTGAGCATCTTAGCCCTTCTTCTAAAGGGAACTCCTCCCCAACCACTCTCGTATTCATATTACCGGTTGCTCTCATCACTTCCACTTCACCGCTCAATGGCTGATTGGCTGTATGTTCTTGATACCTAGTGTTACCTTCAGAAAGCGGATAAACATTTTTGTTTTTGTATTCATTAGTGTCCCGAACAATTTTATGAGCTTTTCTCCTATGTATAATCGCACAATGTGACTCTACACTCGGCAACATGTTAGTGTAGTTGGCATAATAGTGCTCAAAATTTAGATCAACCATAATAGCTTCATTCTCAGTCTCTAATTCAGCCAAATAACCAGCAATCACCTGATCGTTGTATTTGATAATAATGTTCATAAGTTCAAGACCCGTTTTATCATACAATTTGTGAACTTCCTCCAACATTTCATTTTTACCTTCAATTCCATTTGGGTACTTCCAGGTCCGTAAACCCCGCAGTACTAAGCCCAACTCAATGTTTTTATGCAAATAACTGTTTTCAATCTGCAATTTCTTCATAGAGAATAACTTTTTCTCAAAATCCTTCAAGCGTTTGGTTAAGGGCTTGTTTACAGCCCCCCCTGGGTTGGACATCATCCCGTTCTGTTGAAAATTGTAGTTATTAACTTTCCACCGCATTGCATCTAAATTCACTGAATTACCTGCCACACCTTTGTTCCTCAATGCTGAAAGAGGAGCCCCCAAACCGGTATTCACCTCAGGAGGACTGGAACATGGTACTGCAGCCACCACTCCTCTGGAAGCATTTTGGCCAGATAACAAACCTCCGGAATCCAACTCTGCTACAGTATTTGAACCACTTAGCTGCTTATTAACCATCTGCTGTATTTGTATTGTGTGCTCAGCCAGTTGTTGGTTAATTCGTTCCAACAGCCCTAGAATGTCCGGTCCACCAAAACTACTCTCCATAAAAATGACCAAAACCAAAAACCAAACAAATTAAATAGATAAATGGACCAACAACAGGAACTGCAGGACGAAAACCACCACAACGAATTTTGACCTAGGTTTCGTCTTTATTCAGACTTCTTCGGAATAAATGTTAAAAACAGTACACACACCAGAATTTTTTACACCTTCAAATGACATCATTAATCAATTAATTAATTAATTAATTTATTTATTTATTCTGAAGAAGTCTGAATAAAGACGAAACCTAGGTCAAAATTTGTTGTGGTGGTGTTCGTCCTGCAGTTCCTGTTGTTGGTCCATTTATCTATTTAATTTGTTTGGTTTTTGGTTTTGGTCATTTTTATGGAGAGTAGTGTTGGTGGACCAGACATTCTAGGGATGTTCTCTTTTATATCTATAGATATATACCTGTGTGTATGTATATATATATATATATATATATATATATATATATATATATATGTAGATATAAATACATATACACACACACATACATCTACATGTATAAATACATTTCCTGTACTGTTGAATGACTGTGCTGGATGATATGTTTGTGAAAACATCAAGGTTATGTCTATGTGAGATGGCTTAATGGTACATCACTTTGGCTATGGGGTGCAGGGTCCTGGTTTCGAGCCTTACAGAGGCTGTTTATTTTGTTGCTGGGCAGAACAAGTGCCATTGGATACAGAGAGATTAAGGCACTTTTATGCAGTTGTAAGCGGGTTTGCATGGGTTTGTGCGAAGGTAAGCACTGCTAACTTCCGGTTACAGTTTCTTATACTGATTTAGCTTCTCAATTGCTTAACCTGTGTGCGCATTGCTTACACCCGCACAAACAGGCTTATACCCCCTTACTGCTGCTTAAAAGTGCTTACTCCCACTTATCCCAGCACTAATTTCTTTAAAAGAAATGAAAAAGGGTTGATAGGAAAGTGGTGAAAAAGGGGCACGAAAAGGGAATGACAGTAGGGAAACTTGCTTGGGATGTGCAGAATGGGTGTGGGGAAGGTCCATAGCTGCCCATTTCTTCTACAGCAGCAGCTGTGCATATATACTGATTTAGAGGTAGATTTGGATGCTCATACCCCTGAGAGAGGGGTGAGGACAACAATAATATGTTGTGAAGCCAATTAGACCAGATTACGTGTGTCCAGTGGACACATGTGTGAAATAGACAGCTATGTATGGTGCAAGATTTTTTTTGGGAACAGATTGCCCCCCTTTTTTTTTTTTTTCTTTCAGGTGAGAGTGAGATGTTGGGGAGGTAGGTTGGGTAGAATAACAGGCAAGACAGACAAGACAGCATACAGGGGTGGTATATGACACATGTGGGGGTAAACACCTTGAATGGGGAGGGGTGTTTGGAAATTGGAAGCCCATCAGCCCCCTAGTGGAAACAGTGGGACTAAGGTCCCCACCCATGGGCAGTCACCACTGCACCTTCATGGCCCTGAAGGTGGCTGTGCTGAGGGCTGAGTAGGAGGGCCAGGCCAATCCTGTAGTTGTGACACATGGCCCTCAAGCTGGCATAGCAGATCTCCAAACTCCCTGCGGAGCTCGCTATTCACCATGCCCTGGACCTGGCGACAGGTAACAGTGTCCTGTCTGTGTCCTCTCCCTGGGGGGTGAGCCACATCCCCTGAGGTGGTTCCACCCAAAGGTGGTGCAGGACCAGTAGACAAGGAGGTCCCGGGGTGGGCCCCTGATGTGCTGGTGCCCAGTGCCATGGCTATTTGAGGTGGGACAGGTGGGATCGCTGGGACCGGTCTTCCCAAACGTGCTATGATGTTTCAATTTTACAACATATGTGGGTTAGTAATAGTCAACACTTTCCAGGATTAGGTATAACAGCATGCATATATATTCCCATTAACCCAAAACACCAGATATGGAACAGTTGCATAGCAAACAGAACACATTCATATATAGAACCACAGTGGCCATTACAACAGCATGCAGGTACATTGATGGAAGCATGCCACAAATGTGGGAGTATTTCAACATGGCACATGTATAGAAACAAATATAAATATTTATCAAACAATAGGACATATATCCCAACAGTAGATTTAATGGAGCATATACTAATTGAGTTGTGCATTTAGTTTATTGTTGCAGATATGTTGGGGGAGAGAGAAAGATGTCAATTAACAATTAGTATATTCCTGTAGTTATCATTACTTTCCTAGTCAGTGCTGTGATCTCTACCTTACAGGTATTAGTACACTACCCTATGGCCTTAGTTTTGACAGTGGTATAGATGTAGACAACTATATACATGAACTGAGTTTTACCTGCAGTATACACCTCTTACCTGGTATACCTGTGGAGGTATTGTTTGTTAACACTACCTAACTGTTTCTACACATATTCCCAGATTCCAGGTTGATGTTATGCACATACCTGTCCATATCTTACTGCACACACTCTGGGCATGTCCTGACCACATGCAGGTGAACCGGGACATATTTTGAGTACTGCCGTCTTAATCCTTTGGTGAGCTGTGCAATGACAGGTTTGTTTTCAATGACATTTTCCAAATATGCACATGCCTGACAGTCAGTTATATGACATGAAATGCTGCCTTCATGTCAGAGATTAACACACTGATATGCCAGGGGGACAGGGTAACAGCCAGCAAATATGGGCAGATGAACTGGACATTCTGGACAGTTCTGTACACTTGTGGGGTATGATTCTGCATACAGCTTACTACCACTTCCAGGATTCGAACCATGGCTGTGTCTGCTAAAAATCAAACAGTGTCCATCACAGTTGAGTGTGCTATATAGATATTGCTGTATATCTCTTCTCTGATTTCGGTCTATAAATCTCCCATGGTTTTACAATCTGACCTTGTAATTACAACACTCTTATACAGGATTTCCTAGACAGTTTTATTATGTAGCACAGTGTGGGTGACAGTGATGAGTAATACCTTATTAATCAGAGCAACTGCAACACTAACAATGTCATACAATACCAGAGTAAACAGTACCAGTCCAGAATTTCAATCTTTTATTTCTAGGCAAAGTTCTCGTATCTGACAGACCTGTGGGGGCAATGTTTGTTAGCACTACCTGAGTGTTGCCACACATATTACCAGATTCCACATTAGTATTATGCACATACGTCTCACTCTGTTACTGCACACACTCTGGTCACAGCTTCACAACATGGGGGTAGAGGTGGGACATACTTGGCTTATTACTCTCATAACATTTTGGGGTGTTGCTAGAGTGACAGGTTTGTTCTTATAGATGTTTTACAATCAGTTGTATTTCATTATTTGCTGCCTAAACGTCTGGGATCATCCCACTGATTTGCCAGGGGGACAGCAGGACAGGCAGCGGATGTGGGCCAATTAACTGGACATTCTGGACATATCTGTACAGTTGTGAGGTATGATTCTGCAGACAGCTTACTACTACTCCCAAAATTTGAAACATGGCTGTGTGTGCTAAAAATACAACAGTTCACGTCCCAATTGAGTGTTTTATTTGGATTATGTTGTCTATAAATTCATTGTTTTCTGTCTAAGTCTCCTTCAGTTGTACAATATGACCTCTTCTGATTGCAACAGTCATATACAGACATTCCTACACATTTTATTTATGTAGCACAGTGTGGGTAACAGTGCTTAATACAACAGTAGTATTAAGAGATTGCAACTCTATATTACCATATGATACCAGAGTAAACAATGCAGTCCAGCAGTTAGACCTTTATTGTTAGGCTGTTATCCTTTTATTTACATACAACCTATATGAGACTCTTCCTGCCATATTCTCTGGTGTATGCAGTACATGCCTTAAACAATACAGGTTTTATACAGACAATTAACTTACTACTACTTTTAGATTTATTTATTATGGCAGTACATTCAAGAGTATTACTAACCCGTCTTGCGAAGCAACCGCTGCAATCTACAGGCATGGGCTTCCTGGTTCACAGCCCACTCATCTGCTACTGTTAAAGACATAAGAGGAATATTTAGCCATACCTCTCAATAATATACATGAGCTGGCAATTATTAAGCAGATAGTGGACTGATACTTATGGCTGGGACATCCCCCATCCTCCTAGCCTCTTGGATCCACTGATACAAGAGATCCTTCTTTCTTTGTTTCTGGTCGGCATAGTGATGCCTGACCTGCTCACTAGTTTGAGGTATGCCAGTGGCACTGGTGAGGTCACTGGCAAGTCAGTCCCAGGCTTCTGCTTTATATTGGGGACCCTGGTACTGGCCCTGCAGCCGTCACTGGTTATGGTCTTTAACAAGGAATTCTGCCATGACTTTGGACTCCTAGATGCCCCAGCACTGTGCCGGGAAGCACACTCCCTCTCCCATACCAGTCATAGTGCCTACAGGAGGAAGCTGCAACCAGTTATGAGATGTACTCCTGCCTATGGGGTTTAAATAGGGGCAATTTCCCACACTTTGCCATGATTGGACAGTTTTGAAAATGGTAAGCTATTTGCAAAGCTGCTTACCTATGGTTGGCATTGCTTAAAGGGGTATACCAATGGACAAACTGATTTAGTTGGCCTACGCATTGCTTACACCTAGTAAGCTGAGCTGTACAATCCTTAGCATTGCTTATTTTTTAATTTGCATACTATTTGCTGTTTGGCATTAATTTACTATTCATAACATGTTATATATGAATTTGGTATCCATGATTTATATGTACGTACACTGTATGGGGTCCTTGTGTTTATTAGGAGATTTCAACACTTTATTACAATGACACCTCACATCTGGACTTAATGCAGTACTCCAGTTCACATATTTATGTTAGGTAGTAGGTTATACAACATAAAACTGCATATAGATTATTTTCACATGTTGATTTTGATTTTCAACTAGTAAGGATCTATTTGGTGATACTTCAATGTTATGTACTGCTGTAATGGCTTAGTGGTTAACTATAGTGTACAGGGTCCTGGGTTCAAGACCTGCAATAGCTGTTTATTTTGTTTCTGGCCAGAACAGCGGCTGTTACATACAGAGTGATTAAGGCACTTTTAAGCAATTGTAAGAGGGTTTGAATGGGTTTGCGTGAAGGTAGGCAATGCTAACCTCCAGTTAAATATGCTTACAGAGAGTTAGCTTCAATATTGCTTAACCTGTGTGTGCATTGCTTAACCCCACACAAATGGGCTTAAACCCACTTACTACTGCTTAAATATGCTTTCTCCCACTTACTACTGCTTAATAGTGCTTACTCCCTCTTGCCCCCATACTAATTTAGACAGAAATGTAAAATGGTTCTTGGGAAGGAGGTGGATTTGGACACTCTATGGATTTATCATTCATTACACATTATAACTTTGATTTGTATCCTTGATTCATGTCTACATATACTGTATGGGGTACTTGTGCTTATCTGTGGATTTTACAACATTATGACAATGACACCTCACATCTGCATTTAATGCAGTACTCCAGTTCACAAATATATGTTACTTAGTAGGTTATGCAATAAAAAATATTGTTCATAAAGTCATTTCACATGGAAAATGGAATGTACTAGAGTGAGACTCTAACCGGGAATGACTGCTCGTAAGGCGAATGCTTTGCCCACTACACTACTGCAGTACTGGTTCATTTCCACATAACTTGATATTTATCCTCTTGTCCCATTTAAGCTGCAGTATACATACTAAGCAATGGGCAAACCCGCCCAACTACAGTTAAATTTTATCTGTTTAATAAAAAAAGTAGCTTGTTTATATTTTATATTTTAACTATTGCTCTTATAAACTTGGGGGGGTGTTGCTGGGGATATGCAAACACCTATGAGCAGTCTCACTCATTCTTATTGCTAAACTGCTGTTCCTGATTGCAGAAACATGTACATTCTGAGAGCTCTGCTATCAGACACGCCCCCTGCACTCGTACACACTCTGTGACCATTTTTGAGCTCAGGCAGCATGCCTTCATTCATATGCATGGTGCCATGCCATGCTGCTCCCAAACAGCTGCTTCCGTGCAGGACTAAGCTAGTCCTGCATGGAAGAATAGTGAATCCAGGGGATTGTGTTGGTCTCTTCTTCTGCAGCCCATACTTATTTTTTATTTAATGAAAGTTAAGACTGTAGGGGATGGCTACATTAGGTGTATACCGAAGTTTGAGTAATTGGAGGTAGATTGATTTTTAATGTTATTTGCTCTGCATCTTGAAGTCATAAGATGAATGGATGTATTACATATGCTATGAACACACTGCTTTCACCCATGCAAGTTTTGTTTTGTGATCTTGTGCTGAAGTGATTCGTCTACTTTATATAATCAACATACAACCTCAATAAGTTACCTATAGTTATATTAAACTGAGTGACCTGATCTGCAGTAAGGGGTTTTAGATAAGATTTTTTTCTGACGTGTATCCTACTAACACCAGGTATCATGGGATTGTCTCTCTCATCATTTTTCTTACAAATTCTTGCACATTTTCTATAACCAAGACTGTTATCTAATTTGTGCAGTTATTTTACAGTGATTTTTTTAATAATGGAAGTTTACAAGACTGAGCATATCTGCATGTCCAAAACGAAGAAACCAAAGCAAGGAAGCTCAGAAAACTGGTTGGAAAACAGTAAAAGCTACTTTATTTCACAGAATATTTTGTGGAATAAAGTGGCTTTTATTGTTTTCCACCTGGTCTTCTGAGCTTCCTTCCTTTGGTTTCTTCATTTTGGATTTACTGGTTTATTTGTTATGGCTACTGGAGGAGGCCTTGATCCAGTTGGTACTGATTTCGCTTCACAAACCATATCTGTATGTGTTTATTACCTGAGACAGGTGCCATTACTCAGTTAGTAAAACATTGTTCTTAGGTATAGCCCAAGGGTTGGGAGAATGGGAGACACATTTTCTCACTATCCTTGGAAGATATGAGCTGGTGTGCATTGATTTCCTTAATGTGCTACGTATGCATTTTTTAGTTGTTATTCATATTGTTTATAGTTACACTTAGTACCTGATAACTGAGACAACTCTGTGTACATACTTTAACAGAAGGTGATTTATCACAGGAGTGTCAAGTGATAGGTTTAGTAACAAAAGATCTTATTCTACTGATGTAAAGGAATTGTTGCATGAAGCCAGACACACATACTACTTTAAAAATGACATTCTGATTTAATGATATTGAAGACTGGAATTTTATTTACAATCTTTAAAGGTAATTTCTGGTTCATACCATAATGTCATCATAGTTTATTGTGTATATATATATATATATATATATATATATATATATATATATATATATACACACACACACACACACACACACACACACACACACACACACACACACACACACACACACACATATATATATATATATATATATATATATATATAAAATAGATAGATGATAGATACATAGATATAGGTATATGTGTGCATATATGGGTCTATATTATAATCATGAAACATGAATACCTCAAATGGTAGAACATCCAGATGAAACAGACGAAATGTGAAAATCATGAAGAATGAGAACGTTGAACCACATATCAAAGAGCATAACATCGAAGGTAAGTTCTGCAGAATACTTAGGTTGTGAGTCTGTGTTACACGTCGGTCTATTCTGTGACAGTTGAGTAATGTATGTTCGATATATCCTACAGAACAGACTTTACCAGGCAGCTCAAAGTCAGTAGCTGAATTCTGTCAATGAGCAAGCAGAAGGTTGTGGCTGATGAGAACACAAGAGTAATGGGTTTGAGTAAAACCTTAAAATGAAGGAAAATGCTCATAAAAATTCAAAGCAGGAGGAAAGCATCAAATATTCAACAAAACTTAACTCAGAAAAGCATCTTATTAAGGACATGAATGGTACCATGAAAACTTTCAGCAAAGGGAGATATTGTTTAACAAGACATTTTGTCTGTTCTTGAATCCTTTTCAGGTGAGTTTACAGACTATGACAGTACTGCCTGTATACCCATAGCCATACTATCTAATAGTGCCAGTGTTGATAGAGACCATTCTTAATGTGACTGACCAATGCCTAGATTTCAGAGGGCAGTTATGCAACTTGCATATTTAGAAAATGATGTCTGGTATTCAGAAACCCTTATTGAAATGCCAAGCCAGAGCTGGACAGACTTGTTCAATGTGATATGGGTTTTTGATTTAGTGACCACTGTGGCACCACAGGAGTAAAAACGATCAGATCCATAGTGGTCCAGGACCACAGCTAATGGTAATCAGCCATGAGTGCTTCCCTGGAACTGGTTGTTGTAACCCAATCAATACAGCAGAGTGGTTGAAAGACTAGCCTTAGCTCTGCCAAGCTATCTGAGGAGTGAAGCAAAAAAATGTTACAGACAATGCTTTTACAGCAAACCCCCATTCAATCCTATGGCAGGAGTGAGGTTGTTAGCACTGTAGGAGGTAAGTACTATAAAACCTTGTGTGTGTGTGTGTGTGTGTGTGTGTGTGTGTGTGTGTGTGTGTGTGTGTGTGTGTGTGTACGCACATGGGTGTGTGTTGGTAGGTTCCTGTGCAACTGCATGCTTGGTTTGACAGGGAGAACACTAGAGTAGTTACCTAAAACAACACAGTGTTCATTTCAGAGACATAATAAATTGCTAATGAGTAATTGCTCCATGTGGCTTTTTCATGTCTCTGAATCACTGGATGTCACAGTCAGCTATTGTGCACTGTGGCATTGACAACATAATACTGGTGGCAATATGTTCTCTGAGTCCAAGGGTATGTCTGTGCAAAGCAGCCTTCTTCCCCTACAAGTCATTTAAAATGTGGTCAGAAGAATCAAACCATGAATTATTTTTAATATTTGTACATGAAAATTAATTCTGAAAAGATTAAATGCACAATATAAAACTCTGAATCAATTTCCTGAATGTTATATGTTGTTGAAATGATAAAAATATACTTTTTAGGTATTAGAATGTTATAAGGTTATGGCATTTTTTGAAGAAAATAAGTTTATTTAATGTTTTAATGCAATCAATAAGTGAAATTAACAACTTAATTAGAAAAACAGAATGGCAGAGAATTACTGATTTGTGAAGTGCTAAATGTATTACTTAACAGAAGATTATTGCAAGTTTGCTGCATTTGCAAATGCATGAAAAGGTACTTTGTTAAAACATTGTTTCTTTTGGGGGGAAAAGGTAGTGGAAGTGATGTAATGTTACAAAAGTTAACAATCTCATGAAAAGTTCTTAAACAATATGGCCATATTGCATTATTTTATAACTGAAATGGCAGAATGTGTGATTTGGTAGTGTGCTGGTAAACATAGTTGGCCAGACAACCTTTTTTAGTTCCTGCTCACTGGGAAACTCACTACTTTATCCAGTAGTCTAATCTTGCTGATATGATTGTCTTCTAACACAGTGGATATGGAGTTCCTCCTTCAGGTGTTAATAGCTGGTACAATTTCAGACACTCCTCTCCCCTTTACACATTTTTGAGCAACACAGAAACAAATTTAGCATGAAGAATGAGGCAGACATGGTAGACATCCTGGAACATAATGGAGCTAAAAGACCTGTGCCACCATTCTTTGTAATGCTGGTAAATACCAAGTGATGTTAAACAAATGTAAGATCAATTATTTTCTTTAGCATACTGAAATTAATTCTACCTTATATTATCTCATGGAATCTGTATTGAGGAAGTACAGGAGAGTATACAGAGAAAGAGGTTGGCGAAGAAGAAGTGGGATTGTCAGAGAGATGAACAAAATAGACAGGAGTATAAGGAGATGAGGTGCACAACAATGAATAGAACATGCTGGAGGGATCGATTCCCTTCGCAAAGACTTCCCGTGCTACGGAACAAAGTCCCGATCTACATAAGACAGAGCCCCTCACTATCACTCTTCAAGAGGAACCTTGACAAGTGGATGGGTAACAAAAAGTTCACACCAGGGATCATACCAACAGCTCTAATAGACAGGGGCCAAAGGTACTAGCTGCTAGATCAAGGGCCTAGGGAACTAACCAAAGGGGGGGGTGAATACTGCACAATGTGGCTGGGCTAATATATGCCTTTGGGCAGATAGCCCAGTACCTACCTATGAACATATGGCAAAGAGAGAGATGGTGAAGACTAAGGATAAGGCATATGAAGAGTTGTATGAAAGGATGGACAGTAGGAGGGAGAAAAGGACCTGTACCAATTGTCTAGACAGAGGGACCGAGCTAGTAAAGATGTGCAGCAGGCAAGGGTGATAAAGGATAATGAGGGAAACATACTCACAAGAGAGGAGAGTGTGTTGAACAGATGGAAAGAGCACTTTGAGGGGCTGATGAATGAAGAGAATGAGAGAGAGAGAAGGTTGGATGATGTGGGGATAGTGAATCAGGAAGTACAACTGATTAGCAAGGTGGAAGAAAGGATAGCAATGAAGAGGATGAAAAATGGAAAGGTTGTTGGTCCAGATGACATACCTGTGGAAGCATGGAGGTGTTTAGGAGAAATGGCAGCGGAATGTTTAACCAAATTGTTTAATGAAATCTTGGAAAGTGAGAGGATCCCTGAGGAGTGGAGAAAAAGTGCTTTGGTACCAATTTATAAGAATAAGGGTGATGTGCAGAGCTGTAGTTACCACAGAGGGATAAAACTGATCAGTCACAGCATGAAAGTATGGGAAAGAGTAGTAGAAGCTAGGTTAAGAAGGGAGGTGATGATTAGTGATCAGCAGTATTGTTTCATGCAAGGAAAGAGCACTACAGATGTGATGTTTGCTCTGAGACTATTGATGGAGAAGTACAGAGAAGGTCAGAAAGAGTTGCATTGTGTCTTTGTGGACTTAGAGAAAACATATGACAGGGTGCCTAGAGAGAAGTTGTGGTATTGTATGAGGAAGTCGGGAGTGGCAGAGAAGTATGTAAGAGAGGTACAGCATATGTACAAGGGTAGTGTGACAGTGGTGAGATCTTCATAGGTTCATAGATTTATAGTTAGGGACTAGGCTATTGGCCCTGGGGCCTATACAAGCCCAGCCAAAAAGGTACCCTGGCTTTTGCCACCCAAAAAAATTATTTTCCTGTGCCACTGTTGAGCAGAGCCACAGAGGTGATCCCCGGGGTGAATTTCCTATTTCCCATCCAATCATCAAGATTTTTCTTGAAGAGTGCTAATGAGGAGCTTTGTTTGATATAGATAGATAGTTTATTCCAGAGTACGGGAAGTCTCTGGGACAGGAATCTATCCCTCCGGCATGTTCTGTTTATTGTGGTGACAAGGTTTAGGTCCCCAGAGCGTGTAGCTCAGAGGGATTGGGATTTCTTTAAGTGGAGCATGTCCAACAGCTCTGGGTTTGACATAGCTTTGTATGTTAGGCAGAGATCACCTCTGAGTAGGCGATATGCGACGTAGTAAAGCTGGCATTTTTTGAGACGGTCTGCATAGGACATCTGTTTGAGGCTGGTAATCCTCTTTGTGAGGTATTTCTGTGACCTTTCCCGTTGTTGTAGATGTCTTGTGAGGGACATACCAAAAGGGACGTTGTACTCTATAATGGGTCTAATGAGTGATGGGTAGAGGGGAACAATGACCTCTTTTTTTCTGGATGAGAAACCTTTTTTGATGAGGTGTGCCATGTAGAAGGATTTCCTGACTACTGTGGTGATGTGATTATCAAAGGAGAGACTACTGTCCACCTGTGTCCCAAGGTCTCATCACACTTTCGGTGTTAAGTATACTACTGCCTATGTTGTAGTTCATGGGTACAGAGTTTTTACCAAAGGAAATGACAATGTAGTTTTTGTCATTGAGCTTGAGGCCATGGCTTTGACACCAGGCATCTGTCTCAGTGAGGCCCTTTTGTAGGATGTCCACATCGTTAGGAGTTTTGATTATGGCTCCTAGTTTGCAGTCATCTGCGAACTTCATTAGCCAAAGACCTTCTGTGTTAGCCTGTACTTCAGAAAAGTAGATACCAAACAGGAGAGGACCCAGGACCAAACCCTGTGGTACTCCACTTGTCACTGGTCTAAAGTCGGATTTGGAGTCTGCGACTTTCACAGTGTGGGTTCTGTCAGTGAGCCAGTTGGCAACCCATCTTGTGATATAGGGATTTATACCTAGTTTAGTGAGTTTATCTATAATTCTAGAGTGAGGGATGGTGTTGAAAGCCTTGGCAAGATCTAGATAGGCTGTGTGAACCACCTTACCCTTGTCTACAGCTTTGGTGACTGCTTCAAAGAAGTCTATCAGGTTTAGGATACATGATCTGCCTTTTACAAACTTGAACTGGGCGGGGTCCAGAGTTTGGAGATTACCAATGTCTTTGTTTATAAGTTCCATGATGATATGTTCCATGGCCTTGCAGTCCAGGCTCGTCAGGCTAATGGGGCCGTAGTTCCTGGGGTCCGTAGTGGCTCCCGCCTTGTGGAGTGGGATAACCGTCGCTGTGCACCATTCAGCAGGCACAAAGTCTGAGGTGAGGCTATGATTGAACATGGTACTTAGGTGGGGTGTCAGTTCGTTCTGTAGTTTGTGTAGAATGCAGCCTGGGATATTGTCTGGTTCCATGCATGCTGTGTTCTTGGCTTTGGAAAGTGTGGTTTTTACCTGTGCAGCCGTGGTTACAGGAACTTTGCATTCTTCCAGTATAGAGATGGGCTCTTTAGGGGATGAGAGGGGGGTAAAGTTAGTACTGAACCTATCTTCCAGGATGTTGGCAATATCAGTTGGGTCTGTATATTTAGTGCCTTTGTGCTGTAACTCAGAGCAGATCTGAGTGTTGCCATTGAGATTCTTGACATAGCTATAGAATGCTTTGTGGTTGTCTTCAGAATCAGTGGCGATTTTGTTTTCATAACTAGCTTTGGAGGATTTTATCAGGGATCACAGCTTCTTACTGAGGCTGACCAGGGAGCTCCTCCACTCATGGGATTTTACTCTCTTTTGCAAGATCTCAGTGGAAGTGATAGATGCGTATAAGCTGGAGGTGAGATTACATCAAGGATCAGCTCTGAGCCCTTTCTTATTTGCAATGGTGATGGACAGGTTGACAGACGAGATCAGACAGGAGTTCCTGTGGACTATGATGTTTGCAGATGACATTGTGATCTGTAGTGAGAGCAGGGAACAGGTGGAGGAGACCCTGGAGAGATGGAGATATGCTCTAGAGAGGAAAGGAATGAAGATCAGCAGGACTAAGACAGAATATATGTGTGGGAATGAGAGGGAGGATAGTGGAATGGTGAGGATGCAGGGAGTAGAGTTGGTGAAGGTAGATGAGTTTAAATACTTGGGATCAACAGTTCAGAGTAATGGTGAATGTGGAAGAGAGGTGAAGAACAGAGTACAGACAGGGTGGAGTGGGTGGAGAAGAGTGTCAGGAGTGATTTGTGACAGACGAGTACCAGTAAGAGTGAAAGGAAAGGTCTACAAGAGGGTAGTGAGACCAGCTATGTTATATGGGATGGAGACAGTGGCATTCACAAAAAGGCAGGAGTCAGAGCTGGATGTGGCAGAGTTAAAGATGTTAAGATTTGCACGGGGTGTGACAAGGGTAGACAGGATTAGGAATAAGCATATTAGAGGGTCAGCCCAGGTTGGACGGTTTGGAGACAAAGCCAGAGAGGCGAGATTGAGTTGGTTTGGACATGTGCTGAGGAGGGATGCTGGGTATACTGGGAAAAGGATGCTAAGGATGAAGCTGCCAGGTAAGAGGAAAAGAGGAAGGCCTAAGATAAGGTTTATGGATGTGGTGAGAGAGGACATGCAGGTGGTTGGTGTGACAGAGCAAGATGCAGAGGACAGGAAGAAGTGGAAACAAATGATATGCTGTTTCGACCCCAAATGGGAACAGCTGAAAGAAAAAGATTATCTCATGGAATGTGAATAGCCTAACCAAGAATACAGAAAGCAAACAATTTAGTTATGAAATCTGTAAGACACTGTTTGATTTGTTTAAGTAAAATATAACAGACATCAACTCTTTGTTGTCAATGTATAGAATAAAATATAACGAGCTATACTTTAATAATATACTGGGCAAACTCAGCAATGTCAAATGAACCTTAATATAAGTATATATATCTAGTCCTTTTACTACAAGGAACTATCATTTTTTAAGCAACTAAAATTAGGAGAGTCAGATCTTGTGGGAAAAAGCATTCAATATTTTATCATATTTACTCAACTTCACTATATCACTGCCTCTGGGTTTTGAATGATGTTGATAAAATAAACATTGCTATAAAATTCAGACATATAAATTATGACTGGTACACATTACATAAATAAGCAAGTCACATGAAATGCCCCGTAGTAAGATTTTGTACAAAAGTGAAGTTTAGGAAATGTTTTAAAGTATTTTGTATTAAGGGTACTGAACATGTCTCTGTATTTCTGTGAGTGTTGTGAGTGTGTGTGTGTGTGTGTGTGTGTGTGTGTGTGTGTGTGTGTGTGTGTGTGTGTGTGCGTGTGTGTGTGTGTGTGCGTGTGTGCGTGTGTGTGTGTGTGTGTGTGAGTGTCTGTTAGGGGTCTCTAAAATTTGCCAAAATTAAATGTTTTAATATATAATTCATTCTAGCTTCTGCAAAAGAAGTGTGTGTGTGTGTGTGTGTGTGTGTGTGTGTGTGTGTGTGTGTGTGTGTGTGTGTGTGTGTGTGTGTGTGTGTGTGTGTGCGTGTGTGTGTGTGTGTGTGTGTTTGTGTGTGTGTGTGCTTGCATATGTGCATGTGATGGGAATGGGCAATACAGTTTACAATGAAGATGTTTTAATTTTGGCTAAGTTAACACAAATCATGTTGCTTTTTTACACTGTAACTAAGCATAATGCTTGCAGAACTACATTTGAAAAGTACTCTGTTTTATTAGCTGTTGCACTTTCTTTGGTTTTGTCCGCTTTTGCATAATGTATCTAAGCTGAGCTACAAACTGCATTCTTAAAAGAGGATAAGAATTTGTGGTAGCTTTTAAAACACATGCAAGATAAAGGCAATCAGTGGTAACTCAAGAGATATTAATGAAACAATCTACATTTTCCAGAGGAAAATGTAAGAGACAGCATCAAAACAAAACTTTGATTGCCTCAAAAAACTCAGAAGAATCCAAAATTTCAGATAGACAGGAAATAATAAGAAGGTAGTTTAATATGGATATTTTTGAAAAAATCAGATGAAGCATGTTTTATTACAATCAGTACACAGAATGCAGCTGAACATCATCTCTTTGAAGGTCATGGCATCAAACAGTAAGAAAAATCAAGAATGCAGAAGACTGAAACCGGACAATTTAATCGACAGTTAAACGATTTACGGTGTTGGCATAAATATGGTTTGTAGTTTATATAACAGACTGACAAACTAGTTGGCGAGCTGGACCAGAGGGACCTTTTCAACTGATCTGCACTTTTGTGCTTGGGCTGGAGGAACAAACTGAGCAGACTAAAATGCAACACAAGGATAATCATTTTATCATTGTTCAGTTTAAGGATGGCAATGTATAATCTGAGAAAGAGCCATGTTTCTGCAATTCATTTTCACTATCTCAGTAATTTTAGCATGAGTGTATAAGCGAGTGCTTGTAGAATGGATGCTATCAATGAATGTGCAGTCTAAAAGATTAATTGTGCAGAACTGTTCTTCATTGCAATGATCAGGAAGCTTCGGATGTAGATGAACTATGTCAATGCAATATATGTGGCAATTTTAATTCTTTGCTGTATATAAAATAAAGTGCACCAAACCATAACTAGTACACTGCTATTCACTCTGTATTTATTTATTGCATATTTATTTTGTTGGTTAATTCAGTAAGTAGGCTGATCCAAGGACCTTTTCAGGTATTACTTGGGCCCAAGGCAAAAGTTACAAATAGAATATGAAAAGTGACATTATTTATTTATGTGTTTAGATTTGTTGGCCTGGATAGTCCAACTATGCATGATAACGCTTTTTCAGTGGAGGTCCATGGAGAAAAATCCGGCATTACAATATATTACAGTATACAGGAAAAATTATTTAGAGAAATAGCAAATTAAAACATGAACATTGAAACATATACAGGCTTATTACAAATTAAAACAAAAATAAAAACATATACAAACTTACTATAGTTTAACAGAGGCTTATTACAGTGTAGTCAGTAACAATACTAGCACAGAAAATCAGCACATGTTTATATGTATACAGTTGCACATATTACTAACAGGTATTGCAAAACAGAAGAGAATTAACAAGATGTCTGACACTGATGTTTTTTTAAAGACAATTTTTACATTCTGAGGTCAATTTATTTAGATAGACACATTTCTTCAGTTCCACTGTGTTAAACAGACATATCAGTTTACATGCATTTCTATAGCAATAACCCACGCCTGGGTGTGGATAATGCTGGATTTACCCACGGTTGGCGTGGTTTGGTCCCGAGGGCGAAGCCCGAGGGACCAAACAAAGCCAACTGTGGGTAAATACAGCATTACCACACCCAGAAGTGGTTATTGCTATTATACATGACATTATTTAAGAAAAGAAACTATTACTTTTCTTAAATAATGGCATAGTATAATGCCTGCTTACTGCCCTTCCGCAGATGTCTGGCATCGCGGCAGTTCTGATGTACTGCGGCGCCTGCGGTACATCAGAGTTGAGCAAAAGCAATGGAGAAAGCAAGATCTCTGTTGCTTTTTTTACTGTTTCGCTATGTTAAATGGGCTTAACATAGCGAAACAGTTTTAAAATAAACGGAGATGTCCGTTGCTTATTTTAAAACTGTCTCGCTATGTTAAACCCATTTAACATATCGAAACAGTAAAAAAAGTCACGGAGATCTTGCTTTCTCCATTGCTTTAAAACCTGTCGCTATGTTAAATGGGTTTAGCATAGCGAGACAGCTAAAATAAGCAACGGAGATCTCCGTTGCTTATTTTAAAGCTGTCTCGCTATGTTAAACCCATTTAACATAGAGAGACAGTGTTTTAAAAGTAGAGCTATACTAATGGAAAAAAGTCCGGGCGACCGGACCTTTTTCCATTAGTATAACTCGATTTACAATGTGCACGCTGGCTAATCAGCGTGCATGTTTTGGGGGGGTCATGGTATAATTTCCAAGTTGCATAACCCTAGCAGAAAGATATGTTCAAGTGTTTGGTATTTATATAAAACTTGGTAAACAGAACTGTTCAGCATCCATAGCTATGTACAGGCAGAAAAGGTTGCAACCTGTATAATGAGAATAGACTGATGTATAATACAGTTATTCAGTATTCAGGATTACAATGTAATAGTATGCAACAGGACAACAGATTCAATCAAGAGGGACGTACCATGACTTTACATGCCGCATCTGTCTACATTCAAATTATATAATCTATGCTCTTCCATAAAATAGCATAGCTAAACAATATAAAATGGAAATACTTATATGAGATTAACTATCTAGGCAGTCATACATTTCATGTCTAGAGTTTTGCAGAGCTGGAAAGTACTGCAGTAAATGCCTTTAAGGTATAACATATTTGCACAGTTGGCTTTACAACTTATTTAGGTACTTACATATTATCGCAACTAGATTTTCGCGGTTACGGTAATACATTTGCTGGCCCAAAAACGGATTGTGGGACTAAAAGTAAGATAGAGGCCGGGATTCAGTAATTCTCTGAGTAAGACTAACCAAGTCTTACTCGGAGACTGCTGTTTAAGCCTACAACATCAGCGCATCATGTATATGCATGAGGGCGTTGACTCAACTGGAAGGATTACACGGAGCGTGTAAGACTGCAGGGGGCATGTTGGGCTGCCGAGCAATCCAAATATCCATGCCCCTGCGACCATATAAAGTGAAAATGAAAAATGCAAGGAGCGAGTCCGCTGAAATGCACACATAGCAAACAGTACACATCCCCACATACTAAACCCTATTGTAAATGTAAAATGTAAACTAATTTTTTTATTTTGTAATTCCCGATATAGCTGCCCGTATTTGCGCGTGTGTGCGCGGGTGTGCCCATTGCTTAGCTGCAGTTAGCAATGTCGACAACGAAGGGCATAATAAGAAATGTTTATGCAAATCAAGCCAAATAGCAATAGCGTAGTGGTCGAGCATTCGCACAAAGAGAAGGCATTCCCGGTTCTAATCCCACCACTCCCCTGTCTATTTTATGTTTTAAATTAGGATATAAAATAATTCCTGACATATATGAATGAAATTTTATTAAAAAGCATTGAAGTGGCATATGTATTAGTGAACAAAATGTATACATAAAAAGATAAGAAGGTGAGCATCATTGAGGATATTGACATATAATTGCCCATATCTAAACATTGTTTTACCTAGCGCAATAAAATTGCACATAGATAAGCAGGATTTTACCTAGCACAATATTATTGCTTATAGCTAAGCAGCACTTTACCTAGCACAATAGGCTTGCCAGCACACCGTCGGGCAATGTGGAGCAACTTAGTGCAAAGTGGTCTAAATACAGACACACCCCCTAGCCTGTCTGGGCAGTAGTAAAATAAAAAGCAATGACAACGTTCGAACCCAGGACACTGTGCAACATAATCAAAGTACTGAACCACTAAGCCATGACAGCTTAGGATAAACATGCACTGTTAACATTCATATACTTATAAATGGAAGATTAACCATTGCTAAGCAGGTCTACAGTCAGCCGAGAATTTTCAAAAATGGCCAATCACAAAAAAGTGCAGGAAATGTGGCATATTTAAGCTCCATAGGTGGGAATACTTGCCATAACTGATTGTGGCTCCCATCTGCAGTCAGAATAGCTGGTGCTGGACAGGGTACTCGCTTTTGAGCGCAGCGCTGGGGCATCGATAAGTCAAAATACATGGTATGGCTCCTTGTCCACCATCATGAGTCAAGACTCCTGCAGGGCCAGTTCCAAGAGACGGAGTACAAAGCAGAGGCTTGGAACCGGTTAGCTCATGATCTCACCAGTGCCACAGGCATCCCTTAGACTGGTGAGCAGGTCTGTCACCACCATGGCGACCTGAAGAGATGGAAGCAGGACCTACTGAACCAATCGATACAGGAGGCCCGTGACATGCAAGATGCCCCACTACTGAGTAGGTAGCCATGGAATGAAGTATGTAAGACATGCTAATTTAGTCTATATAATGGATAGGTATGTCTCAATATCCCTTCATTTACTTCAAAGCTACAGGTGTCCGTGCTGTGAATCAGCAAGCCTATGCAGATAGGGTGCTAAGACTGCGCCACCAGGCATGTTAGTAATTATTCTGCATGTATTGTTATATAAAATAGGTGAGAAAGCCTGAAAAAAAGTGTTGTAGCCCAATAATAAAGCCATAAAATGCCCTGAATAATTTCTCTGCATGTACTGTTATATAAAATAAGTCTGAGAGCCTGAAAAAGAGTGTTGTAACCTATTAATAAAGGTATAATACTTCTTGAATAAGTCTTCTGTATGCACTCTAATATCATATAAATGAGAGAGCCTGTAGAAAAGTGTGTAATGTAATTAATAAAGGTATAATACTTGGAGTGTGTCTGTGTCACTTACTTTGAAATGTTGTTGTACCCTTGCATTATATAAATAGCACTGTTGTATTAAGTGCTGTCAACCCACAGTTGTGCAGTCCCATATAAAGTGGATGAAGGAAGTGCCAGTAGCTGTGAAGCATATATACAGTCCTCAACAGTTGGTCAATGACTGGCATGCATAGGTAAATCTGGCACATGAGTAGCTTGTTAATGTGTTCCCCAGAAATGTGAGTGTGCTATATGAAATGTAGGTTTCTGTAGAAATATAACTGTAAATGTCACGTGAACACATCCAGATATGTAGATATATAAATATAAATAAAATATATAACTATGTAGCAGTAACATCTGCATCTTGGATAGTTAGTATGTCAGATATAGGTCAGGTATATAATGAACTAGCCAAACCCATTACACAACCTAATGCACATTGCCTAGTGTAATAATACATGTAGGGGATATACACCTGCAGTCAGTAGGAATATTGTGTAGACTAAAAGTACTTATAAGATGTTAATGGAGGTATCTTTTTACACCGTACTGCATGTGCATAAGCAATGCAATTCCACACCTCAATGGGTATGTCTAATCTCAAAACGTTTGTTGGGACATATGTGCTATTGTTCTATAAATATCTGCATTTACTTTGATACATGTTCCCTGTTCAAACACCACAATCTTGGTGCCCTGTTTCCACCAATCATCCCTGCATGCTGTTGGAATGTCCACTGTCGTTCAATATATGCATGTGTTATGCTTGCTGTTCAACTGTTGGAACCCTGGTGTGTTGGGTTAATGGGAATATTACTACATGCTGTTACAACTAATTTGGAATGCTGTAGTCTATGTTGTAATTAAACACACTTAAACACAGAACGTATGGGAAGGCTGGTCCCAGCGGACCCACCTGTCCCTCCTCAGCTGGCGATTGCACCTATCACCAGCAGGTCCGGTGCCCAGCCCGGGCTCCCCTCCTCCGTTGGTCCTGTGCCACCTTCGGGTGGAAGTGCTGCAGGGGATGGGGCTCACCCCCCCCATGCAAGCGTGTGCGGAGAAGGGCCACCTGTCACCCTCCGAAGGGTCCGGGCTGTGGTGCGTAGGGAGATCCAGCGTTCAGATGCTGATCCCCTATGCCAGCTCGAGGCGAGAGTGGAACGACTCATGGGTGAGCCTGCCCCTCCTACACAGCCCCCAGCACAGCCACCCTCAGGGCTGTGAAGGTGCAGTGGTGACTGCCCATGGGTGGGGATCTCAGTTCCACTGTTATCATCTGTCTGCTCATAGGCTTGTGATTTCCAAACATCCGACCCCATCAATTGTGTTCACCCACCCCATGTGTCATATTCCACCCCTGTATGAATCTTGTTTGTCTTATCTGTTTACCTCCCCAACCTACCTCCCCAAATATACCTACTTCCTCTACCTCACATTCCACTCTCACCTGAAAAAAAAAAAAAAAAAAGGGCAATCTGTTCCCACAAAAAAATTACGCCCCATACATAGCTGCCCATTTCACACACATGTCCGCTGGACATGTAAACTGATAATTATAATTATCACTACAACATACTTTGTTGTCCTCACCCCTCTCTCAGGGGTGGAAGGTATCAAATTTCACTCCAAATTTCTAACATATGCACAGCTGTTGCTGGTAAAGAAATGGGCAGCTATGGACCTTCCCTACACCAGTCCTGCACATCCTGAGCTGGTTTCCCTACTGTCTTTCCCTCTTTGTGCCCCCTTTTTCACCACTTTCCTATCTCCCCATTTTCTTTTCTTTCAAAGAAATTATCTCGGGGGTTAGCGGGCGTAAGCACTTTTAAACAGTAGTTAGCAGGTTTGAGCGAGTGTGCGCATGTGTGCGCTTAGCTAAGTATTGCTAAGCATCACGCAAACCCACACAAACCCACTTACTGCTGCTTAAAAGTGCCTTAGTCACTCCGTATGGCAGGGCCCTTGTTCTGCTGAGCAGCAAAATAAAATATCTCTGCCAGTCTCAAACTCCAGACCTTGGACACACTACACTGCATGAAGTACCACTAGGCCACAGTAGATATACAACAAGTTGGTGCTGTAATAAATATATCATGCATTACAATGAGTAAATGTAAAGGGAAAATAGGAATGCCTTAACACAAATCTTGTTCTGTGGATCTTTACCAGCAGTTGTTGTGGAATTGCATGACATGACTGTGAAAAGAGAACCAGCCATTCTAGCAGGAAATAATGTTACAGTAGCACTTTACAAACCCCACACAGTATCAGAGCAGGATAAAGACTGGCATATTTGAATAGGGTAGAGGCCATACTTCCCAACTGTGACTGCTTTTCAGGGATGTCCCTGATTCATAAACAAATGTTAGCTGTGTCCCGCAGAATCCCTCTGAAAAGTACTGACGTTAGGCCAAAAAGTGGGGAATTACACTTGATGAATAATGTCAATATGTAACAGTACACACTGTATGCACGTCAGAAAAGGTGTATTAATACATATGCTATGATTCTCTCACAGTCTAAACATAATGTCTGTAATATACCTTTCCCTGAGGCTGTTCAAATATATAACTGAGTTTATCAGAGGCCTGGCAGAGGCAGAAACACACAGGCATTTCAGCTTTTCTGCAAACAGCTTTGGAACGAGTCCCACAAGCATACCCTTATGTAGGAGTACAACACAGAAATATCAAAGGATGTAGCCATGTGTTGGTAGCAACCAACTGTGACAATGCCAATGTTCCAGTGCAGAAAAGACCGGTGTGGTGCACAGACAAAGAATAATAGGCTAACCTCTGGCTACCATCTGGATATGTCCACAACTGGGAGCTACGCAGACAGACTACTTGCCTTGTTAGACTAACAGGTACACAGCAACCCTGTATGTTCAGCAAGACAAACATCACACAATAATATATAATGCTCTCTGTACTTCTGAACCCCTACCCAAAAGAACAATATACCTGTGTATTCAGGCTCTACCAAGGATGTATGTAGGCATACTCAGTACTGAAATGTGTCCAGTTGTCTTGAGCAGCCTGTGGTAATGTCAACACAAATAAACAACAAACTGTTCAGAAGTGAGGTAATTAATATTTACAGTATAGTAGTTCACAAACAGTTAGTGTGCCAGAGGAATACATTGCAATAACTACTTTTTTATGGCAGTTAATTGTCTAATTAGAAAAGAAAGTACATACTCCCATGTATCTTGTGTAAACATTTGGAGGGGTGAGTAAAATTCTACACTGACAAGTGTGTACTAGAAGCAGCAACATTCAGGTATGAGTGCAACATGCAAATCATGGGTTACAACCCTAGTTTCAGATATAATAGGTATACCAACCTTCTGACTGACACAACGGTGTCCACAGTAAACAAGCATGGGCCCCACTTTAGAAAGCTGAAAGGGCTACACCTACCTAACCTAGCATTTTATAGCAGTGAGCTGCTATGACAGTGAGTACTGCAATTACCACACAGCAGGCTGCATGCAATTACTAAATGGTGGGCACCAACTGGTGCAGAGGCCATCACATGCACATGTGCAGATACCTAGAAAGGCAGGCTGTACTTGCTGTCCACACCTGCAATAATCTCATTGTAGCAAGAGAGAGAGACAGAGTGAGAGAGAGACAGAGACAGAGGCAGAGACACAGACACAGACAAAGACAGACAAAGAGACAGAAACAGAGAGACACAGAAAAAGAAAGAGCAACAGCCACAGACAGAGAAAAAAAGAAATTATTTCCTTTAAAAACAGATGGAACAGAGCAATACATAGGAAAGGTATGTAACACATATGTATTTGCTGGCATGTAGTAGATGTTTATGAAGAGTACTCTACATACTGTGAATCATCCATATGTGGCAGCAGTATGTATCTATATGTATCTGTACATGTGCATAGGGCAAGGGACATACTGCAACTGTTTGTGAAGGGTGTATATATATATATATATATATATATATATATATATATATATATATATATATATATATATATACGTTGTTGAAGGTTGTTATGTGCATATTTCTATGTAGGTTGTAGTGTGTGGCAAAGGAAACAGCATACAGTGCTGGTATAAGACATGTGTTGGTTAAACGCTGTGGGTATGCTCTGTCAGTTTTGCAGTGTTGCAGCCAGTGAGGCCTGCTAAAGCTACATGGGCTTCAAGACACCTTCAATGCAGACTGCACAACACTGTGCAATATTATTACATAACTGTACATCTCACAACTGTCACATAATTGATATTCCCACCATGAATAGTGGACTGTATATGTGCCTATATGTACATCTATATGTACAGCAATGGATGTTTATATGTATGTGTGTATGTATGAGTGTATATATATATATATATATATATATATATATATATATATATATATATATATATATATATATATATATATATATATATATATATATATATATATATATATCTATATATATATATATATATATATATATATATATATATATATATATATATATATGTATAGATAGATAGATATATATATATGGAGAGAGGGAGAGAGACACATGGGGCATACTTACTGCGACAGGTGCCTGGCAACCAAGGTATGAACTGAAGCTCAGTGTTGACACTGTAGTGCCATCCCTTCTTGCCAGAACACTGTACCCATTAACTACCACATAGGTGGTAGTCTACCTAACACCGAAGGTGTGATAAGGGAACATGGGACACAGGTGGACAGTATCCTCCCCTTTGATAATCACAGTGCCACACTAATCATGTACTCTAAGTGGTACACGTCATCGCAAAAGGTGTGTCATCTAGGGAAATATAGGTCAGTGTTCCCCTCTACTCATCACACTTAAAACCCATTATAGAGTACAATGCCAACTACAGCAACTGGAAAGGCCACAGACATACCTCACAAAGAGTTATACTGGCCTCAAACAGATGCCCTATGCAGACCGACTCACACAACCACAGCTACACTGTGTTGCATACCGCCTACCCAGAGGTGACCTCTGCCTAACATACAGAGCTATGTCACACCCATAGCTGTTGGACATCCTCTACGTAAACATATTACAATCCCTCCTAGATACATACTCTAGGGCCGTAAACCTTGTCAGCTCACTAAACAGCACATGCTGGAGGGATAGAGTCCTAACTCAGAGACATGCCATACTCTGGAACAAACCACATAAAGCTCCTCATTAGCAGTTGTTATAAATACTCCTGATGATTGTTTGGGAGATAGGAAATACACCCCGGGAATCACCTCTGTGGCTCTGGTTGACATGGGGCAAGTGAAATTAAATTACATGTGTGTCAAAGGCCAGGGTAGCATATGGCTAGGCTGCTGTAGGCCCTAGGGCCAATAGCGTATTACCTACCCATGACACGATGCACACACACATGTACTTAGTGCAATAATTGCTATGTGAGGTTGACTGTGTGTAATGGTGAATGTGCTGGTGGATGTGTGCAAGGTCTGTAAAGGTGTGATAGCTTAGTGTGAAATTGCTTCTGTCATGGTAGTTTGTGTCCTAGCTGTGATCTCAGCAAAAGATGTGTATGCTATTGCTAGGCAGAAAAAGTAGTATGGCATACGGTGTGATGGAGTCCCTTGTTTTCGACTGTGGTGTCCCATTGTAGGCTAAAGCAATACATGTACGCTTAGTGAGTGGTATTGCTGGTGAATCCAACTCCCATATGAACTGTAGTACTACCTGAAGCTGTAGGCCTAAACAGTACAGTATGGTGTATGTTTACATTGCTTGGAAACACTGTTTTGTGTGTTCCCTGTAGTCCTCACAGATGACATACCTCAGGCATAAGGTTTTGTAAGTAGTGACACACAGTACTGTATGGTACACAGGTAAAGCCCATCTGGGTTGGCATATATTTGTGTGTTGTATGTATATCTGATGTGTGTGTAATTATGCCTGTAGCATGCCCTCAACCATATCTGTGTTACAGGGTATACATGTGTATCTAGCAACATGTATAGTCTAGTACAGCAGTATGCCACCTATATCAACAACTGTGCACATATGTTAGGCAGGGGTTTGGCATCAAAGACAACTGTGGTATACTGGTAATACTGTAACTGTACTTTACATTCATTGCAATGGATGACATCTTTCTTCATGCATTAGCTTGATATATACCTCCTGTGGCTAGGTGGTGCATTGTGTCACATACAGTGTGCCATGTACTGGTGTATAGTCTTACATACTGGCTTCTCTTTGCTGCTGTGCAGAACATGGTTTGATATATAGAGCAAGGCAGGCAGTGTCAGCCAGTTGTGTCCTGAGCACTAATATGTGGTATTGAACATGTCTATCCTCTGACAACCAATCGGATGTGAAATATGGCAGGTAATTGATATCTGTACTTTAGGATGTTAAGTGTGCCACTTGACTTGCTCACACATCTTGTTTAATTGTCTTCCAGGGGTATGTCCCACCAAAGAATCCCGTGTTATACAGCTGCATAAATACACACCAGCCTGGTGCAGCACTACACCCTGCTGTTCTCTAGAACCAGCCAGGACCAGCATGAGCAGACTACACTGGCAAGATCTCGTTTGTCGGGTAAATGACATAGGCATGCATAACCGGACATATGAGCAGGTACGCCATAACTGCAGTGATATAATTAGAAATGTCCGGTGGTGTACATCTGATATCCATTGACAACAGCTTGCCACAGGTGGTGGGGTTGCCATTCATCCCCCCCTCACCAGAGTGGAGGAGCTGCTCCTAAGTGTGGTGGCTCCTGGCCAACCACAGGAACAGCAACTGACATGTGTCATCATGGAGGCCGGAGCCACCCAGCATGTTGACATGGAGCATGCAGGTAACATGACCTATCTGTAGACTACTGTTATCTGTACTGGTAGATTATGCATATGTGACATGTGTACTGTGTGTTTAGCAGTTGTGCTGCATAGTGTTGTGCAATACTGATATTTTGAATATAATCTGTACACCTGTGACTGTTGACTGTTGTACTACTGTAGTTTAGCAAACTCACAGTAGCAATGGCACAGTTGTGGCCACTGACAAACTGTCTCATATTCTTGTAGGTCCCTCTGGTGTGACAGCAAGGCAGCCGGTCGATGCTGGTGAGTGTGTTATAATTGTAATATTGCTAATGAAATGTGCATGTCATAGATAAGGTATAGGCCATGTACATGTAACACACCTACGCATAATTCATGCTGTGCATGTTTACTGTGAGACTATGCACATCTCAGTAATGACAGTAGCTGCCTCAATCAAATGCAATACACAGAGCAGCACACACAATTGTGGCAACACCGCACTGGAAATTGGATAGGCATAGTTGATACACATGTACACAACATACACAACTTTGTCATATGCAGTACACCTTAACATGCTACACATAGCATATCCAGACACCCGCTGTAAGGTTACACTTCAGTATCCCACATGTCATCCACACAGCACACGTAATATACCTGAGGGGTAGAGGCCTATCATTGGGCTGTGTGACACTCTTCAACACATAACACATTCATGTTAGTCAATTCTCCCTATTGGGCACCTTACAAACCCATGTAACGAGTGGCTGTGAGGCCAATCACTGAACAACAGCACATATGCATCAAAGCCATGTATACTGTTATTAACACGGGCTGTCTACACTCACACTGCATGGTCTTGAGCAACAAACTTTCTGCATGCTGACATGTGTGATATGACTGTTTGCCTTGTGATAGTGTAACCCACCTTCAAGCACTATTAAGTATGTTTTGGATTGCTGGTGTGTGTGTGGGTATCTGCTGTAGTGAGGAGTGTATTTGTGTGTATGTGTGCATGTGTGCATGTGTGCATGTATTCATGTGTGCATGTGTTCATGTGTGCATGTATGCTTACTGCATTCGAGGTTTAAAAGGGTTAATACATTTATTCTGTTCACACTGTATGAATCTACACAGCTATTAGAAACTTAACAAGAAGCATTTGATTTCTGCTAAGGTCATGAAAATAATAAGAAGTGTTTCATTTCTACTAGTGTCATGAGACTTAACAAAGAGCTATTGATTTTCTGCTTATGCCATGAGAAAGTTCACAGCTGCTAGAAGCTTTGATAAAGAACACAATGGATGCTTGAAAGTATAAACCGTAGTCAGCATTACTTGTACCTAAGCTAGAAATGTACCTTGAATCTAGGCAAAATGTAACACATATTATAACTGCACAATTGAAGAATTGAAAGTTTGTGGTGGGCTAAAATAAGCCCCAAGGCCAGGTTGTTTTTCTCAGATGTTTTGTAAATCATCAGTTATTCTCAACTAGTCAGCAATTAGTCTAGTAACACTTTCTATAGAACAATACAGAAAGCTGTGGGTAACTACGTCAGCAATAGAAGTAACATATCTGTGTGACATGGAAAGAACTATATAAAAATGCTATACTAACTGAAAACACAAACGGTTCACCACTGCAGCCAGAACGGTGTAAAAGGAACGCAATTTATTTGAAGATAGAAACAGCGTTTTCGCTTCCAGAAAACCAGAAGCTTCATCAGCATTTAAAAAGCTTAAAAGCTAATGCATTTAAAACATAGTGGGTGGCGCTCGTTGACGTCATCACCACAATCAATACAACGTTGCTTAAAAGGGCAACATGGAAAAGAAAAGCGAGTGTTTAAAAAACATTAATGTGCACTATAAAACATTTTTAAAAATGTTGAAAGTATTAAAAAAGGTAAAGCTCATTAACTATGTATAGTGGATATCAGTAGTAAACAACCAATTTGTGCACTACTGAGTCAGGTCAACTGCCAAAAGCAGACACTGTGAATAAAAATCTCCATGTCAAGTGAAAACCAAGATGGTAAAATTTGCTAGTGGCTTTAAACTTTGGGTAAAGTATGAGACTAAGTGGGCATAACCATGAGGAGGCACAATTATTAATGTTCAGACAAACCATCATGCCAGCATGCTTTGTCTCCTTGCTGCAAGTTAATAAAGGGTGCCTTGCTTGAACCTTACGTGAATTGGTTTTTGAAGTTTTTTCCTTTGACAGATTGGTCCTTCTGACCGAAATCCTCTCTTCACCTCGGATCAAACAGTCCAGGTGGTTAAAACCATATGGGGAAGAAACCAAATCGGTTCTTCTTATTTGAAAAGCCCTCCGACTGAATTGTCATTCAAAAGAGGCCAGCCACTTTCTGATCTGCGACTGACGGACTGGTTTCCGTGAATCAGGTGATCAATCACGTAGGCTCAGGTAAGGTGAATCTACTTTTTCCTGTTTTCTGTTTTAGATCAGGGACCAGATTTGTATTGTTTCTGTCAAGACTGTATTTTTGCTTACAAGTCAGGGACAGAAAAGATTACTGTCTTGTCATAGATCAGGAGAAACAGAATAAGTAGGCAGTCATTCTGAAGAGACTATAACAAAATCCATGGTACCACGTTAAAAATAAGAGAAGTTACATAACGATCAAAATGGTAGAACAAAATGGGTAATAATTGCACAAAAAGACCCCAAAATCCACCGTTAACAGAAAACGCAAAATACATGCAGTCACAACGCGCCAACAATATTAAATATTATTCAAAATGGGTTAATAAATATGAATTCGACGGAAAATTAGAAAAATCCTTGCTTATCAAACTTGTCAAACAGCTCAAAACCGATTCCAAAGGTCGTGTAAAAAAGCAACGTAAATTAGAAATTCCTCAGGCACACAGGTAGATTGAGGAAGTAAACCGCAGGGAACAAAAGAACAAAAAGTCAAAAGCAATATTTTTAGAGAAGGAGGACAATAACTTAATAATAGCATCAGCACCTCCGCCGAAGCAACTGAACAGGTTAGTCCACCCCCACAATATCCTGTGGTCACTGAAGAAAGAGGAATTATGAAAATAAAACCGTATATTAGAGATCCCATCAAGACCAGGTCTCAAACAAAGGCAGGTAACTCAAATGAAGACATTGAGTTATATCAAATGGTTAAGAATTCATGATCTATGAGTGAAGAAGAAATATGCCCACTTATAGAAGTAACCAATCCTCAGGCAGGACAAGATAATCAGGACCCAACCATTTTAGTGTATAGACTCTGGACTCCGGAAGATATCTGGAAAGCCACTGAGGGAATTCCCCATCCAAAAGTTAATTTTAGAAAATTCTAAGAAGATTTACAAGGAATGAGGCTGAGTTATAACCTAAACGGAGAAGAGGTAGAAAAAGTAGTTAGACAAATTGTGGGGCCAGATTGGCACATGATTAGTGGCAACTGGAATCCCTGTGATGCTGCACAAAGCACATAGCAGCGCAGAATTAGACAACAGAGTAAAAGGTCTTACAGACCGCATCTCTGAAAAATGGAAGCCTAGGGCAGACGGGACTTGCATTAATCAATGCATCCAACAAGAAGGTGAAACTATTGACTGGTATTATGCCAGACTATTAGAATGTTTTAATAACTACTGTGGAATGCAGTTTCCTGAAGATCAAACACAAGATTCCCCATATGAACAGCAGTTAAAGAATGCATGTTTAAAGGGCAGTATTGCACCTATAAGCAGTTTTATTACAAAACACATGGTAGACCATCATACAAGCAGGTTACAGTCATTGCTTGAATATGCTAGGAATGCCGAAAGGCATTTTAATAGCAAAAAGAAAAAGAAAGCTCAAGTATTTTCTGTAGAAGATGGAGCAGAAGTTTACATAGTACAGTCTGGGAAAAAGGGCAAGAAAAATGCACAGGGAAACAAACAATCTGATCAGCGATCAGAGAACTTTGAAGGGTGAAAGAAAAGGGGGGAATGTTTCAAATGTGGTAAAAAGGGACGCCTGGCAAAGGATTGCAGGAAAAATAAGAAGGCAACAACGGAAGACAAGGAGGGTGAGGACTGACTATATGGTAGTCAGGAATCACTAGAAGGGGATAGCAAAGAAAGGACAAATGAGAATGTGATAGAGGGAGTAGAGGATGTGACAGAAGAGATAGAGGAAGTGCAAGAAGTTAGTGACAGTGAAGAAAATGAAATATTAGACCTAGCTTTATTGAGCTTGGAGCTCTATTTAGCAGACATGAAACCAGAAGTTACACTCTTGGTAGAAGGGAGGGAAGTCAAATTCTTGTGTGACTAAGGGGCATCATGAACCCTGATACATCCCTCCAAACTACCAGAAAACAGAGAGACACCTGATTACATACTGGTTAAAGCAGCTAATGGACAGCTGTTTCGGGAGCCACTCTCCTGTGATATTACAATAACTGATCCAGTTTCAAGATTGACATAAAAAAGCAAAATTGTTGTTTCTGCAAAATGCCCAGTAAACCTCTTGGGCAGAGACCTCATGCAACTATTTGGTATAGCAGTAGTCCCAACCATGCAGGGTATGGAAGCACAGTGACAAATTGATACATTTGCAGTGCAATCAGAGGGTGAAATGTTTTATTGGTACAGCCAGGTCTTGGTTATGACTGGTCCAGGGACTGTGACCGTATAATTAATGAATGTAGCCATCAGCAAGTTCCCCTCCCTTGACAATGATAAGCAACACTTGTTGCACTGTACACTGTATTATTGTAACACACCAGGACCTGATAAGAATATGAGCAAGAATTGTTTAAAAATAATGCAAACAGATTGATATTACATAATCTGTACTGGGACACAGAAGGGAACAGTGTAGCCAGTTGTTCATTGCCCCAGGAGTTCTTTACACTTTATAAATCTAATCGATTACCACATGTTAGCTTAACCAAGAACAAAAATATAGAATGGGCAGACCTAGGAGAAAAAGTCACGAGATGGGAAAAGCAGACAGAGTTAGAACTGTCAGAACAGGGAATACAAATGCAGAAGTTGAATTGGATAACTCAGACCCACCCAGCCGTGCACTTGCAGTCTAGCAAGGACAGCTGATTAGCACTCCTAATAAAGGAGGAAGAGAATGCCTTACGAGACATACCAGAGACTCTCTGGTCAACAGGGAAATCAGATGTAGGACTTATTCGTACAGCGGGACCAGTAACTATCATGTCAAAGTCAGCATTTAGACCACAGAAAAGACAGTATCCCTTAAGAAAAGATGCAGAGGCAGGGATAAAGCCTATTATAGCAGCCTTACTTAAAGGAGGGATACTAGTAGAATCTCCCGATTCACCCTGTATCACACCCTTATTTCCAGTTAAAAAAGCAAATGGAGAATGGCGTATGGTCCAAGATTTACAAGCTGTAAATGATGCAGTAATACCAAGGGCACCTATGGTGCCAGACCCACACACCCTGTTGAATGATTTAAAACCTCAACAGAAGTATTTTTCTGTGGTAGACATCAGCAATGCGTTCTTTTCGATACCGATACACCCTGATAGCCAGTATTGGTTTGCATTCACATTTCAGGGGAAAAGGTATACATATACGTGACTACCACAGGGATATTGTGAAAGTCCAACAATATTCTCACAAGAAATGGCAAGCAACTTGGCGGGATTCACCCCACCAAGAGGCAGTCAGATTTTACTTTATGTTGATGACATCTTGCTGGCGGCCCCCACCCAGCAAGAATGTAGAGAAGATATCATAGTGCTATTACGATTTTAGCCGCTGAAGGACATAAGGTAAATAAGAATAAGCTGCAGCTTTGGAAAAAACAAGTCAAATACCTGGGATATGTAATATCCAAGGAAGGTAGAATATTAGATGAGGACAGAAAAGTAGCAATTTTGCAAGCACCAAAACCCACTACCAAGAAGGAAATGATGTCCTTCCTGGGTACAACTAATTTTTGCCAGAGCTGGATTCCAAACTATGCTTTGGAATCTGCACTGCTAACTGACCTTATATATAAGAAGCCTATGGCAGCACAGGATTTGTTACAATGGACACCAGAGGCAGAATCTGCTTTCTGCAAACTGAAACAGTTAATAGCGTCCTCATTAGTTCTAGGGTTACCAAACTACCATAAACATTTTTTCCAAACTGTAGATTGTAAGCAAAGTTATATGACATCAGTGTTAGCACAACAGCATGGGGATAAGCAATGCCCCATTGCTTACTATTCATCACAACTAGACCCAGTGGCACGGTCCTTACCCCACTGTGTACAAGCAGTAGTTGCAGCTGCAATGGCAGTACAGGCTTCGGCCTCAGTAGTCTAATTCCACTCTCTCACTTTGCGAGTGCATCATGCAGTCGCAATTATTTTATTACAAGAAAAGGTGACATATCTTTCCCCTGCTAGGCATCTTTCCTGTATGACTATATTGTTGAGCCAACCTCACATGACAATTGAGTGATGCATGACTTTGAACCCTTATATGCTACTCCCGACCCCTGCAGATGGCACACCGCACTGCTGCCTGCAGGTAATTGAGTGAAAGACACTACCTAGAAAAGATCTCACGGATGTCCCCTTGGATGATGCTGAGGTGACATACTACGTGGATGGTTCGTGCAAAAGGGGTCCTGCAGGACAGAACCTAGTAGGATATGCAGTAGTTTCTGACACTGACATTATAGAAGCAAAACCTTTACCACACAATTTATCTGCACAGGCAGCAGAATTGATTGCCTTGACATGGGCATGTATCTTAGCAAAGGGTAAATTTGTAAACATTTTTACTGACAGCCAGTACGCTTTTTCTACTGTACATGTTTTTGCGCAACAGTGGAAAAAACGAGGAATGATAACATCTACTGGCAAACCTATAAATCATGCACAGTTTATTTTAGATCTTTAAGAATCTATTCAGTTACCTCAGAAAATAGCCATCTGTAAATGCACATCTCACACCAAGCAACAAGATAGGATTTCAAAAGGTAATGCGAGAGCTGATACAGCTGCAAAACAAGCAGCTACAGAAGTATTTCTTTTAAATGAGGAACTACAACCCTCTGAGATTTTAGACTTAGAAATGTTAAAAACAATGCAGACACTCACTACGCAAGCTGAAAAACAAAGATGGGTAAAATGAGGAGCAATTCTCGAAAAGGGGCTGCACATCTCTAAAGAAGGGAAACCGATACTACCATCTAATTTGTTTAGATATGCAGCTTTGTTGAGCCATGGGCAGTGCCATGTCTCAACAGGGGGGATGGTACAGCTGGTGAACCAGGTGTTCACAACGTACGGATTTACAAACTACTCTAAAAAATTTTGTTTGACGTGTCAGATTTGCAACAAACATCATGCACAAGGGGCGTTAAAGCCCAAGCAAGGGAGTTTCCCTAAACCACCATATCCGTTTCACACTATCTGTATGGATTTCATAGAATTGAACAAATGTAAACGTAAGAAGTATTGTCTTGTCATTGTAGATATGTTTTCCAGATGGGTGGAAGCCTTTCCAACCAAAAATCCAGATGCAGCCACGGTGGCAAAAGTACTTGTCAAAGAAATCATCCCTAGATTCGGCATTCCAGAAAGGATCTACAGTGACAATGGTACACACTTTGTAAACCAAACCATGCAGCAGTTAAGTAAGCATTTTGGTATTTCTTTAAAAAATCATTGTGCATACCATCCGCAATCTGCAGGGCTAGTTGAAAGGCATAATGGTATATTAATAAACAAATTGCGAAAGTTAATAGCTGAGACAGGAAAAAATTGGCTGCATTGTTTGCCCCAGGCACTGTTGAGCATGAGAACTGTTCTGACTTCAAAAGGGCTGACTCCTTTTGAAAAACTATTTGGAAGGGCTTATTATTCACCCCAGTGGAAACTTCTCATGTCCTCAGACCAGGAAGCTGATTTTACACTAGCTGAATATATAAGGAAGTTAATGAATTCTAAACATCTGTTGCAGTCAAATTCTGTTTCAGATAGAAAACAAACCAAGACATCAGAAGTGGCAGTGACACCCGAAGACTGGGTGTGGATAAAAGTTATAAAGAAGAAGAAGAATTGGTCGTCACCAAGGTGGGAAGGTCCATACCAGGTGCTTCTTTCGACACCCACTGCAGTCAAGATAGCAGAGCGAGCTTCGTGGATCCACCTGAAACACTGCAAACTAGTTAAGAACTTTGAACTGGACAAAAGTCTTACCTCTCCATTGGGGCCCTCAGCACAAAGTCTGGCTACAAAGGGGGGTCAGATCAATAGGACTGATCCATCTCAACCCGAGTGAAGAAACCATCTGTGCTGAAGGTCCTATTAGGGCAGAAAGTAAGATCACATGTCAAAAGCAAAAATGATGAAATCCAGAAAAATCCAAATACACCTACTCGGAAGAGTCGGAGAAAAGAGGAATGCAGAACAACCGTTTCCTCAGAAGTATGGCATAATCATCCTGTTGACTGTGCTAGTGACAATAATCTTTTTGTTGTGGCCATTCCTTTTCCCAGCCACACAAACTGAACTGAATACGCGTGGAGAGTTGCACGTAGAGTGGCACCCAAACTTCAACACTTACCAGGCAATCAAATATGTGCATGCTGAGACCTTCAATGTTTCGAATTGCTGGATTTGCACAGCTTTGCCAACAGCATACAGGGGGTTAATGTTAACTTCAGTCCCTCTAGGAGCCAACAAGACCTGGGAAAACATCAGATGTCACATCACAAGATAAAGTAGCATTGCACTTTTCTGTTCGACAGAAGGGGACTGTGTGTTTTTACAAAAATGATACAGTTCTGGTGGGTTGGAGCAATTGCAATGTGACTTTTCCCTATAGATGCTACAATAAAACTGACAACACAGGTTCCTATTGCAACACAAGCTATGATTCATTTTTTGAACTGATGCATAGGACAACTGATGAAGTAAAACATAATGCTGACCTCTATAAACAACTGATTATTGTTGACAAAAAAATATTTCATCCAGAGCCAGGACATAGTAAAGTTACTACCAAAGTAAAAGATTGCTACTTTGTATGTGGTAGGAAAGCATATAAGTGGTTACCTGAGAATTGGTCTGGCAGTTGTTATTTGGGGTACCTGGTTCCGGCCATATGACACACAGCAGTTTTACCTCAGGGGAAAATTCAGAATGTTCGACGAGAAATCAAGAAGCCTGTCAACCCAGTGGGGCAAATCAATCCGGGCTGGAAAAACCATCATGCTGTGGGCCTAGGGAAAAATGGACTGTCACATATGGACTTGGGTGATACCATCATCTCATGGGCTGGTGTACTGCCAGCATATGGAGCAACAAAATCAATCTGGGAACTGAGAAAACTGTCTAAACTTCTCAAAATAATGAGCAATGTAACCTTTTCCGCTCTAGAATTGGTGACTGATGAACTGACTGCCATGAGAACTGTAGTGATTCAAAACCGCATGGCTCTTGACTTCACCCTAGTGGTGAGAGGAGGTACTTGTGCTTTATTCCAGGAGGAGTGCTGTTCATATATTCCTGACCACAAACACGAGATAGACAATCACCTTGAGGTAATTCAGCAGGTGTCGGCTATGACCAAGCCAGGACCAAATCCATTGACTGACTTTTTCCAGAGATTTTATGGGGGGTGGGGCAGTATCCTAATGAACACCTTGATTGCCATCTGTGTAGGAATGATCCTGCTGGTAGTATGTGTGTGCTGCTGCATGCCCTGCATGAAAAGACTGATTAAAGACTTTATAGACATGTCAGTTTCAGAAACCTTATACCAAGGTGCTGAACTTGAAGAATTGCTGAAAATTTGAAAATGCTTTCATAAGTTTAAACTGAATGACTCTCTTAACTGCAAATCCTGAGTAGGAAGAGGTTAGGGAAAAAAACTGTTTATGCTTATTTTGAAAGTAGAATAAAAGTATTTAAAGGGGGGAAATGTTAGAAAAATATGTATTAGTAATATGAATTCTTAGTGCATTCAATGTTTAAAAGGGTTAATACATTTATTCTGTTCAGACTGCATGAATCTGCACAGCTATTACAAACTTAACAAGAAGCATTTGATTTCTGCTAAGGTCATGAAAATAATAAGTGTTTCATTTCTACTAGTGTCACGAGACTTAACAAAGAGTTATTGATTTTCTGCTTATGCCATGAGAAAGTACACAGCTGCTAGAAGCTATGATAAAGAACACAATGGATGCTTGAAAGTATAAACCGTAGTCAGCATTACTTGCACCTAAGCTAGAAATGTACCTTGAATCTAGGCAAAATGTAACACATATTATAACTGCACAATTGAAGAATTGAAAGTTTGTGGTGGGCTAAAATAAGCCCACGAACAGGTTGTTTTACTCAGATGTTTTGTAAATCAGCAGTTATTCTCAACTAGTCAGCAATTAGTCTAGTAACACTTTTTGTAGAACAATACAGAAAGATTTGTCTAACTACGTCAGCAATAGAAGTAACATTTCTGTGTGACATGGAAAGAGCTGTATAAAAATGCCATACTAATTATTAATGTTCAGACAAACCATCATGCCAGCATGCTCTGTCTCCTTGCTGCAAGTTAATAAAGGGTGTCTTGCTTGAACCTTATGTGAATTGGTCTTTGAAGTTTTTCCTTTGACAATGTGTGCATGTGTTCATGTGTGCATGTGTTCATGTGTTCATGTGTGCATGTGTTCATGTGTGCAGGTGTGAATGTCTGCATGTGTGCATGTGTTCATGTGTTCATGTGTTCATGTGTTCATGTGTGCATGTGTGCATGTGTGCATGTGTGCATGTGTGCCGACAACATGTACAGGTTGTAAAGTGTGTTTCCTGTCTCCCTCCCACAGGTGCTGTGTTAGGGCTGGTTCACTGCAGCAGGGAAACTGATGTCACTGAGCCACATAGTGATAATGAAGATAGGTGTGTTGAGGCACAGGTGTGTTTGCCAGGGTCTGTCATTGGGCCACCAATTGACAGTGCACAGCTGTCCACCCCATCCATGCATACAGTAATACTGACAATACATCCATCACCAATGCCCATAGCTGAGGGACAGCGTACTGTTGGCATTTGCCAGGACAGTGTGGTATCCATGGCACATGCATCCCAACACAGCCGCCATACCCAGATGTCTAGAAGGGTACCACATAGGCCGATGTCCAGGGGTTCTCGTAGGAGCACTGCTGCTCATCATGCCACTGGCAGATGTGCCACAGGTCTGACAACTTCACACATGTTCCAGGCTGTCATGGAGGCACAGGTACGTATGGAATGGTACACCAGACAGGGATTAAGGGCACAGAGGGCCCATAACACCACTGTCATTGACAGTATCCATGACCTAGCAGGTGCCATCCGACATTACACCAAGGTCACTGATAGACGTTGGGGAGAGACATTCGATATCCTCCTCAATGTCATGTCTATGTGTCAGGACAGTGAGGGATGGTTGAGACATTGATGTGGGCGTATGCCAGCAACATCAGCAGCTGGCAGTCGCCACAGGCATCCCTCAAGCCACAGCCACTCCCATAGTGCCAGTACCAGCCCCAGCAGTGTTGGGGGTGGGCTGTCCATAGAATGTCCTAGAAGACCCCTTGCACATGGCTCTGGACAGTCCCAGCCAAGACCTGTGTCCAGTGTGCATCCATCCACCTTTAGGGATAGTACCCAGTCTGGCTTAGTACCTGTTAGTGTCAGTAGTACCCCTGCCAGGCACAGGTACCATATCCATGGACAGAGATGGTGATCTGTTAAGCCTTGCAGGTACAGTCTGTGGCTGTCCCACAAATGCCCGTATATAGCAGCCACATGGTGGAACTGTGTGCATGTAGACACACACACATACTCCAGACACCTAGGGTTAACACATACCCACACATTACAACAACATTGGCCCATTACAGTATTCTTGCCCCTCACGCACACACACACACACACACACACACACACACACACACACACACACACACACACACACACACACACACACACACACACACACACACACACACACACACACATACATGTAAATTGGATGGCTCACTGTAGGCTTCTGGCAAACCAACAACACACCCTTTGCATATGATGAAACCTGTGCCACCTCCTGTCATCTGTAACATTGATGCAGGAACAGGCTACCATGGTGCTGATGCACAGGATGTCTATATAGCAGTATAGCAATGTTAGCATGTTGTCAGCTGTAGAGTGTAATGATATGCTTGAAGGTGTAGCTGAGTAGGCATGATGCATTAAAGCTATGATTGTCATTGTAGTGTTGTTTACACCAGTGTTAGTTCCAATTGTGTATTGTCTGGCCACGTGCCACTTGGCTGATGTGTGCAGTATTGGCAGCATATGTTAGAGAGTGGACAGTATGTGTGGGATGTGTGTAGCACAGATTTGCAGGTGTACAGTTGTGAACATGGTGGAGGTGCACTGTCTGCATGTACGTGCATAGTGGACACATGGCCAGGGTGACATGCTCTGTATTACACAGTAACACTCCATAGTTTCTATTGGTGGCCAGAATTCATTGTACTACACACATTCTGGAACCTGACTACACATGTGTGTATGACATGGTTTGACATTGTGCTGTGGGTGATACTGTTACTATCTGTCATTGTTTTGCATTCTGGTGGTATACATCACCACTTCAACAGCCTGACCATAACCAATCGTTAGATGATGTCTTGACAACTGACACACAGATGTAGGACACACAGCAACATTTGGATCCTTCAGGTACTATACAATGCCAGTAACCACTGGTATTCACCTGCACCCATTACTGAGACCACTCCTGTTTGCCATATAGCTCTCTTATGTACAAGCAATCACAGTAGGGATATGTCCATCCACATCTGGTAATGCATACTGTGGCCTATAATGCATTCTCCAGATGACACACACATACTCCACAAGGGTATCATACAGACAGATGCTTGTTGTCAAACCGATGCTGTAAAGCTACAAACCAAACTAAGCATTTTCATCCACCTATAAGGAACATATTATCCCCACAGTACCACATAGGTAGTAGCTACCAGCATGATGAACAGGTACGGATGTGTACATGCAACCAAGTGTTATGTCATCTCTCCTTTGTTAATCACATTTCCAAAGGTATTCTGGAATCCCTTGGTGGATCACATAAGTAATAAAGGGAGTGCATGCATATCCACAGTTTGTTATACACCTATGAATAGTCATCATGGACAGACTTTGCTGCATTTGAACAGGTCTGACATATTCCTCGGCCATAGACCCTCACTCACACATTCCAATAGGAATCGTAATGACTTTGTGTGACACAGATGACCTAGGCCAGGGATCACTGCAGTGGCTGTTCTTGTCACATTTATACAGATGTGACCTAAGGTCTGGGAAGCAGCAGCACAGTCTGGCAAGGATGGCAGCTGTGTTCTTGGAGAAAGCAAGGTTCCCACACATGCAATCATTGAGGTAACATGTACAGATATGTATTTGACACACAACTAGCTCACATGTGCAATGCATACTGATATGTCATACAGTGGTAAAAGCAAAATCCACAGCACATTGACCAACAGTGTCACACATATACAGCTCACACACTCACCAAGTGCAGGATTCAATCCCCTACCTAACTACTTCATGATACTAGAGAAGTACACATTAACATCACGCGCAATGCACATTACTTTCTGTTCTTTTTTCCACAGGTATATTTGTAGGATGGTGACATCATCAGACTTGACAAAGGTTAGATTACCACTTTTGAGCTGTTTCACTACTCTCCTAAAAGGTTGTGTCTTCACAAGGGGAACACACACACAGTTGCCAGTGCAGGATTAAAACCCCTACCTAATTACTTCATGATACTAGAAGAGCACACATTAACATAACGTGCTATACAGATTAGTGCAAGTTTTATTTTCCACAGGTATACTTGTAGGATGCTGACATCATCAGAGTTGACAAAGGTTACATTACCACTTTTGAGGTTTTTCACTACTCTCCTAAAAGGTTGTTCTTTCACAAAGGGAACACACACAAACAATTACCCAGTGCAGGGTTCAAACCCCTGACTAATTGCTTCATGATACTAGAGAAGTACACATTAACACAACGTGCTATACAGGTCACTGGGTGTGTTATTTTCCACAGGTATACTTGTAGGATGCTGACAATATCAGACTTGACAAAGGTTACATTACCACTTTTGAGGTGTTTTACTACTCTCCTAAAAGGTTGTTCCTTCCCAAGGGGAACACACACAAACACAATTGCCCAGTGCAGGATTCAAGCCCCTACCTAACTACTTCATGATATCAGAGGAGTACACATTAACATGACGCGCTATAGAGATTAGTGGGAATTTTATTTTTCACAGGTATACTTGTAGGATGCTGACATCATCAGAGTTGACAAAGATTAGATTACCACTTTTGAGGTGTTTCACTAGTCTCCTAAAAGTTTGTTTCTTCCCAAGGGGGAACACACACAAACAGTTGCCCGGTGCAAAATTCAACCCCCTACCTAATGATACTAGAGAAGTACACATTAATACGATGTGCTATATAGATTAGTGCGAGCTTTATTTTCCACAGGTATACTTGTAGGATGCTGACATCATCAGAGTTGACAAAGGTTAGATTACCACTTTTGAGGTGTTTCACTACTCTCCTAAAAGGTTGGTCTTTCCCAAGGGAAACACACAAAAGCACACACAGTTACCAAGTGCAGGATTTAAACCCCTACCTAACTACTTCATGATACTAGAGGAGTATGCATTAACACAACACGCTATACATATTACTGAGAGTTTTCTTTTCCACAGGTATATTTGTAGGATGGTGACATCATCAGACTATATGAAGTGTGTTACATTAGGTGACATTAGTTGGCCTACATTGAACAAATGTCTAGACACTTTGGCCATGTGATCATCAAAGGTGAGTTTACTATCTACCTGTGTCCCCAGGGCCATAATTACTTTCTCCGTACATGCTAGATTACCACCTATGTGGTAATTTGTGTGCACTTTGTATTACCCAAAGGGGGTGACTATGCATTCTTTGCCATTCAGCTTGAGGGCATTGTTATGACACCAGGTATCTGTCTCTGTAAGACACTTCTGGAAGATGTCTGTGTCAGCTGTACAGTCAATTATGGACCACAGTTTCTAGTCATCTAAAAATTTGTTCAGCCTTACACCTGCTGTGCTTGCCTGTACCTCTGAGCAGTATCGACTGAACAGGTGGGGTCCCAGGACCAAGACCTGTGTGATGCCATGTGTGACTGGCTTAGAGTTGGACATGGCACCTGCAACTATGAACATGTGTGTTTGATCTGTGAGCCACTTGGCCACCCATTCTGTGACATAACTGTTCATGTTCAAGCTGGTACACTTGTCCATGATGATGGAGTGGGGAATGGTGTGGTAAACCCTTAGTGAGATCCAGGTGGGCTGTGTGGACTACTTCCACTTCCATCTACGTTCATGGTAACTGTTTTAAATGTCAACTAGGTTTGGCAGCCAGGCTATGCCTTTAACAAGGCAAAGTTGTGTAGAATCCAGTGTTTGGAGATCTCCAATGTCTCAGTGTATGGGTTCCATGACGATTTGCTCAATAGCTCTGTAGACCAGGCTGAGTACACATGTTGGGCAATGTTTTCCAGGTTCTGTTTTGGCACACCCTTTGTGAAGCTAGATGACTGTTAGTGTATGCCATTCTTTGGGTACATAGCCTGTGATACGCTTGAGTCTGGACAGTGAATGTAGGTGAGGGTGTAGTTCCTTGTGGGCCTAGTGTAAGAAGCAGCCTGGGACAACTTACAGTCACATTGATGCTATGTTCTTAGCTTTGGTGAGGGCTGTCTTTACATGCATGTCTGTGACGTATGTATCTTTGAATCCTTCTGTGATAGACACAGACCCTTTTGGGGGTGATGGGGGGAGTTTACACTGCACTTGTCCTCCTGGGTGTGGGCAATGAAAGTTGGTTTGGTGTATGTCATTACTTTTTTCAGTAGCTGACAGCATATTTGGAAGTTGACACCTACATGTCTGATATAGCTATAGAATGCTTTGTGGTTGTTATTCTTACATTCCTTGGCAGTTTGTCTTTAAAAACTGTGCTTGGATGATTTTATGAGTGATCATTGTTTCATCCTAATAATGATCAGTGATGCCTTTCCTTTAGTGAAGTTGGCTCTATCAGGTGTTAGTTTCCTCCTTCTATTGTCTAGCTTATTTATGGGCAATGACCATCAGATTGTTTAATTATTTTTGGAGGAGTGCATCTTGCTTTTATTTGTGAAGTCTCAATCCATGCATCCCTGTAGATGCTCATAGGATGCACTTGTACATGATTTTGCATATTGTATACCATTATCCTATAGCAAGAGGGCTTTGGGACTTTCCACTTTGGTCTTGGGAAGTGTGCTGTTTGCTTTTGAAAATGTCTTCACAGTGGTTTCATTGACTGGGTGTGGGGGCAGGATGTGGATGTCCAGTGTGATTACTTAATGATCTGATATTACCAGTGAGGGGTTTATCTCTGTTGTGGAACACTGCTACCCCATGTTGGTGATGATCATGTCCAGTATGTTTTCACCTCTAGTGGGCATGCTGGCCAGCTGTTCCAGGGTGTTAGAGTTTCTTAACTCTAGGACACATTGGGCAAAGGGCATTGTATACGAGTAATTCACCCACTCATTGTTTGGGTAGTTGTAATCTCCTCATATAATGGTGTTTGATATGACCTTTATATTTGCCATTGTTTTCCAGAATACTGAGTGAGGTTCCTGAGATAAGGTACATGATCTGTAGCAGGCTACAATCTGATGGGCAGCTTTGCCCAATGTTAGTTGCACTTGCATGGTCTCCAAGGCCTCATGCTGTGGCAGTAACCTGGAGGTGTGGATATCCATAAGGTAAATGGCTACACCACTTTCTTTTGTATTTCACTCATGGTCTTGGGTCCAAAGGCCAGGGTGATTGTTAGTGTTTTACGTGGATCATATCCAACAGCTACATGTTTGACATAGCTTTAGATGTTATGCAGTGAACACCTATGAGTAGGCGATATGCAAGGGAGTACAGATGGAGCATTTTGTGATGGTCTGTGTATGGCATGTATTGCAGGCCAATAATGCTCTTTGTGAGGTATTGCTGCTGGCTTTCCAGTTGTTGTAGTTGTCTTGTGAGGTACATAGCAACAGTGGCGTTGTACTCTTTTATAGTTCTAGTGAGTGGTGAGTAGAGGGGAACAATGTCCTCTTTAATTCTGCATGAGACACATTTTGTGATGAGGTGTGCCACATAAGAGGGTTTCCTGACTACTGTGGGAATGTGCTTATCACAGTTGTATCCATTGTCCACCTGTGGCCCAGGGTCTCTTGTCATACTTAAAGTGTGAGGTATACTACCACCTATGTTGTAGTTCATGGCTACAGAGATTTTAACAAAGGTGATGATAATGCACCTTTTGGCATTGAGCTACAGCCCATGGCTTGGACAACAGCCATCTGTCTCAGTGAGGCCCTTTGGTAGGATGTCAACATCTTTAGTGTTTACAATAATGGCTCCTAGTTTGCAGTCCTCTGGAAATGTCAGTAGCCACAGAACCTTCATGTTAATGTTTACTTCAGGGAAGTAGATACTACACAGCCTGGGAAGTTATCTAGTCCCATGGCTGCTGTGATATTGGCTTCAGAGAGTGTTTTTTACCTGTGCAGCTGTGATGACAGCAACTTTGCAGTCTTCCATTATAGACATGTGCTCTTTCATGGGTGAGAGGGGAGTAAAGTTAACACTGATCCTATCTGCCAGGATGTTGCTAATATCAGTTGGCTCTGTACATTTAGTGCCATTGAGCTTTAACTCAGAACAGATCTGAGTGTAACCATGACATGGACCTGTCTGTTAGGCAGAGATCTGCTACTTAGACAGTATGCCACTGAGTACAGCTTGGGTTACATTCATTCTTGTTGCATGGGGCAACTATTTGAGGCCAGTAATCCTCTTGTTAAAGTTCTTCATTGTTCTTTCTAGTTGATGAATGTGCCTAGTTAGATTCCTCGCAAGTGTGTTGTGGTAGTCTCTAACAGGTCTGATGACTGCTGAGTAGTGGCAACCTCCTTTGACCTACATGCACAGACCTTGGCAGTTTGTGTGTACACATAGCAGGATTTTCAGACCACTTTGTGAATATGTTTCTGGAAGTAGAGATGACTATACATGTTTGTCCATAGATCCCGTATCATCACATCCATATTTAGCCTAAGTGCGTGAGCATTCCCAGTATGACCTTTCAGTATCTTCCTGCATGACATTTGTTTCATTTGTTTAAGTGCGTGAGCATGCCAAGTATGACCTTTCAGTGTGATGCAGATTGAAATCCACTACATTTGTTGGAGTGTGTGAGCACGCACAGTATACACATTTATACCATATGTGTATGGTAAATCAAGGTGCATTTTTACAACAGGGCTCACCTTTGTGTCATAGATCAACAGGGATCATGTTGTGCCTGCAGGGCTTCCATGAGACACTTTGCATAGACCTATCAACATTTCTACATACAGGGGGGACAGCTATTCTTTGTACATTTCTAACTGTGGGTACACCGGATTGTTATTGTGGGTGTTCATAGGATGTGGGTTTCACCTGACACTTATACACATTTGCTGTGCCTGCACTGCTATGTACAGGACACCATTACAGTCTGCACTGTTGCCTATCATACTGGCTTGAGGCATACTAGTATACTACAGGTCTTATCGTCCATTGCCACATATATTAGCTTGTGACTTCATAGCCTACACAACCCAAATCACAACGCCTGGCCTGATGTTCTCTGGCTGCATAGGCATGTGGGTGAGGTTACCCATTTGCCTCATTAGGGGCATGATACAGCATTGCTTTGTGTTTGCATTAGTGTACAATTGTCAAGCTGTGTGTGTGTGCCACTGTAATGCTATCACGGCTTAGTGGTTCAGTACTGTGACTATAGTGCACAGTATCCTGGGTTCAAGCCCTGTCACTGCTTTTTATTTTCATGCTGGCCAGACGAGACTGCTTAACATACAGTAAAGCAGATATGAGCATGTTTAACTGACTTTGCTCAGCTTTGGCCAACCTTGGCCAACATTGCACAAGCACTTTTGTTTACATATACTACATATTGGTAAAAGCTGCTTAGTACTGCTTTATATTGCGTAAAACATGGCAATCATGCCTCAGGTGGTGCTGCAGGTCTGCCTATGTCGGATGCACATACTACACTCCCTATATATATTTGGAAACAGGTAGTGTCAAGGTGGGCATCCCTTTTATTTTATGTGTGAGTCAGTAAGAGGTATCATTTCCAGGGTTCCTACTGAGCCAGTGTATGTGCTATGCATTGAGTCTTTGCCAAGGACAAGGCATACTGGGCATGCCTCCTTCTGCCTACTGGGGCGGGCTCAGGTTGTTCCTCCGAGTCACGCTGTGCCTGTGATGGCCTTGGCAATGGTGGGGGGCTGTTTGGCTCTGCCCCATGCTGTTCCTGCTGCAGCTGTTTTCGCAGGATCAGATTGTGTAGCATGGCACATACCATGACAATGTGGGTACATGTAGTTGGTGAGTACTGCAAGGCTCCACCAGATGTGTCCAGGCACCGGAACCGTGACTTGAGCATCCCAAACACATGCTCGATTACATTTCGTGTTTGTGCATATACCTCATTATGGAGCTCTTGTTCAGGTGTGTGTGCATTTCTGATGGGTGTCATCAGCCACGGCTCCAGTGCGTATCCAGAATCCCCCACTAGGTGACAATCAGGGATGTCCCCATTTGCAAATGTCTGGTACAGCTGCGACAGATGCCAGATATGGGAATCGTGGTAGCTTCCAGGGCAGCCAGCACACACATTCAGTATTATGCCCTGGGCATCACACACAACCTGGCAGCTGATGGAGTGGAAGACCTTGCGGTTGATGTAGGCCCTACCCTGCTCACCAGCTGGTGCGTTGATGTGTATATGCGTGCAGTCAATTGCACCCACTACCTCAGGGTATTCCGCTATTTGCTGGAAGAGATGCATATTGCTGGCCAGTACCTCACAGGAATTGGGGAAATATACATGATCACCGACATGTGCTGACATGGCATTCAGGAACTGGTGCAGTACCCTTTATGCTGATGCCTGTGAAATCCCCATCATATCACCAGTTGGTCTCTGGAAGGTACCTGTTGCTAGTATTCTTAGGCCAAAACATACCTTGGTTTCCACTGGGATGGGTTCCCCTCTGTTGGTTCTGTATGTGAGGCGTGGCCTGCACAGCTCAACAATTTGCTGCAGAAGCTCTCTGTCCACTCTATAGCGCTCCACTATCTCCAGCTCATGTAGCCTCTGGTAGGTTACCCTGGGTCTGTACACACTTCTCTGTCTTCTCACTGTGGATTGCTCGGTAGCATTCACAATGGGACCACCCTCAGCACCTTGCACATGTTGCCTTATAACAGCAATGATAGCCCCTAACATTTTTATGTCTCAGTTTAAGCTTTTTAAGTTTTCACTTCTCTTTGTTGACTGCAGTGTTGCAGTGTTTCTGAGAAAAACATGGGGGAATGTTGTTTGCAAAGTTTTAGGTGCTGGGCTGGGCTGGGTTAGTGTACTGCCTGTGTAATTGGCTGATTCTGATTGATTTCACCTGGCAGCTCTGCTAGTTCTCCTTGGTTAACTTCCTACTACTTCCTTTCCTTCCTTTTCCCATTTCTGTTTCCACAGGGGGCAGCGCAATGCATACAAGCGCAAACATGCTCACACGCGTGCACACAGGCTTACACAGGTTTACACAGGCTGAGGCAGGTGCATGTTTGTGTAAACTAGCTTAGACGGCCTTACACAGGCTTACACGGGTGCACACTCATGCACACAGGCTTAGACGGGTTTATACGCGTGCACACGTGCGCACACAGTGTAAGCAGCTTTGCAAGAAACTTTAGTGATACCCATGGCATACATTTTCAGTTTCTTGATTTTAGTTTAGACAACTGTAGACACACCTCTTTTAGTCCTAACTCACAGCAATCACATGCCACTCTGCTCCAATAAGCTTACAGTCTTTTTTATACATACCCCCTCATGATGTCACCCATCTCCTACTCTGTTACTCCACTTTTCCTACTCTTACACTCTAGGGACATGGTTCACATAGCAGGAAATATTGGGATTCACTATCCTTATCCTCATTTGCATAGGATTGCTTACTAATGCTTAGTTACATCTCTCAGACTGAGTTTCCCCCCTTAGCAACCTCTACTCAGTAGCCATGTTGTCTTCAGCCTGCCATTCACTTGCATGGCAAATTAATGTTTTGAATAAATTCCTTATCTGTGCCTTTTCTTTTTTGGTTTTCTGGTTTTTAGAGCACAGCACGTTTGCGCGGCGCTGCGCTATGCTTAAACATCGCAGATTGTGGTTAAAAAGTTTTTTTTATTATTTTGCAATGGGAAAAATTGCCAGTGGACGTATATTTGGCCATTGGCATGCTTCTTCAACTGGATGCATCCTTTATTTAGAGCTGTCACGGCTCCGTTTTGCTATTTGCAGAACAGTACTTAGTTGACAAAGGAGTACATTTCTGCAAATAACACTACTCTTACTCGGACAGGTTAGGGTTTAAATTTACCTCATTTGCTAGCTTTCAGCAGCAAATTAAGTAATTTGCATAATCTAACCCTGTCTGTGTAAGAGTTGTTTTAGGAGCTCTCTTGCACGCCCCTGCCGGCTGTTCCTGGATCGATCGGCAGACATGTTGGCTGCATGGAGTCTTACTCTAGTCTTAGACTCTGTGCAAGCCTTCATGAATCCGGCCCAGAATTTGATGTTTTCTTTGGGTACAACGTAGTTTGTCCCAAATTAGTAGCGTAAATTAACGCAGAAATGTGAAACTTGCTTTGCGCACATCAAAACTGGTTGCACTCCTGTCTTAGTGCAGTAGTGAATTGAGGAAGCATGGGAAATGCTCGTTCGTTTTTACGGTGTGATGGATTACTACGAAATTGGATACTAAACTTTTTCCTGAGAAGAAGAAATCTGGAGCAACACATTTTTTTGGTAAATAACTAGTTTTATTTGACATACTGTAGGAAATAATTGAAGTTAAAGGTAATAGCAATCTAAACAATCAAACAGAGATGAAGGTCTTGACGATGGAGGCTAAAGTTACGAAGAGCATTCTTGTAGTATTTGACAGAAACTGATTTTTTTGGGGGGATAGCAGTTATTGTTGCAATGATTTGTGGATGTTTTGCATAGTATTCATGTGGGTGTTTTCCGGATGTTTTTGAGCAACATATTTGTAAATATTTTATCGTTGATTAAGGAAGCATACTTGTAGATGGTTCACTTGTAGATGGTTCACTTGCTGGGTTACACTTTTTGTATGGAGAGAAAATTGTCTGCTATTGCTGTCAAGATTGCATCAAATAAGTCTTTCTTAAGTGCAAGCTGTGTTTCACGCCAGATATATTCAATTAGGTAGGAGTCCAAATGGTGTCTTGCAGTGCCTCTCTGTTTTTTTGTTTCTCCACTTAACAGATCCCCACATTACGTCTATGTGTTGTGTATGCACTCCTGTACTTGGATCTACAAAGTTGTAGCTATGGTTTACTTTTTCATGACTGAAACCAGCTTCTTCTCGTTGTTGAGTTTGATATGCCCGCCATGAATCTGAATAAATAGTAGTGCCCTGTTTAATGTATTCTTTGATTTTATTAAATAATGTTGCGGCTGTTCTATCAGGAACTTTTACAAGAAAAGTCTCTCTTGTCTTCCTACATATCCCTCCAAATAACCACTGTTGAGGGAGAATACGGCCAGCATTACTTTTACGTCTAGTAAAAAGAGCCTCGTCTATTTCCACAATACACCCTGGCCCTCCGATTTCTTTCTTGTCCTTTTTCTCCATTTCTAAGACACAGACATCACGTAAGTAGTTACTCCAGTCTATGACTGTCTTGTCAGCCATGCCCAGTTCTTCCTGACAGAAACTTATAGATGTTATCTGCTTTGCCCAACAATAAATAAAGCAGACAGCAGTGGTAAAATTAATTCTACTTCCTTCAAAGAAATTACTCACTTGAACTCCTATGTGTTGGTAACATTTTTCTGTATTGCATTTCCAAAAAATCTGCTTCCCATAGTATAATGTCATTGAATGTCCGGAACAGCATTCTTTACTTGTTGATATTGCCATATTGCTGGAAAAGTGCTATTGACTCCTTTTCTGTCTTAGGTAGATCCCACAAACACATTGTATTTATAAAGGTTGTTTTTTGGGGTTAGTTCACAACCAATGAATATCTACATAGATCGTCTTTACTAATCTGAAGTATAACTTTGACAACATTTACAGGCTCGCAGCTGGGGATATGGAATGTGTATTACACATAGCGGCTGTGTAAAATGTATTTACAGTGACAAGATGTTGGAAAACAGCATAGCTTGAAACAAGTACTCATTCCTTTAAATGTACAATGTTTTTGCTACCTAAACAATGTTTTTAGATGAAGTTGACATTGTCAGTGTGATTTTGCATACATTTCTTTTTAGATTTCCGCATTGGGAAGCAAGCACTATTATTGCGAAAATCTAGTTGCGATAATACGTGAGTACCCTTATTTAATTGAGACAAGGTTTCACTTGGCTGAGGCCACTATGCTGAAACCCTATTCATTTAATGCAAAATGAAAGCCACAGCTGCCTAAACTGATGGCACCATGGCTATAAGCTCTGATGATATTTAACTGGTAGTGTGTGTGTGTGTGTGTGTGTGTGTGTGTGTGTGTGTGTGTGTGTGTGTGTGTGTGTGTGTGTGTGTGTGTGTGTGTATGTGTGTGTGTGTCTGTGTGTTAAGGGGGAGTAGACAAGCTGTAGGAGGGCAGTGAGAACACAAACTGTATCAGGCAGCAATCAGCTTTTTATGGTGATACAGTGGTGTTTAACCATGCTTGAGAATAAAATGAACTGGCAGATTGTGTTGATAACAGTTTGAATTATATCAGTATTTCAGATGGAGTATAGTGCTACAACTACTAGGCATATTCCAGTTTTGGAATAAACATATTTTTATTAATGCTGCCCTATATTTAAATGTAAGTAGGTTCTAGATTCTGAAAGATTTCTGTAGCTTCTTAATCCCTTGTTGACCCTGCTATGGTGATGATATTTAAAAGAGAGGGGTCAAAACAAAACCTAGAGATTTACAAGTGTGTACCTATCAGATGGGGGTATCAGAAGGGTCAGGTAGTTGTAACACTTGTGTTGTTTTTAACTTGTGATATATTAAAACTAGCATACTAACATGTTGTATGAGTTGTTTGCTTATTATTTGCCTAATATCAGTTTCCAGTGTTATTAAAGTAAGTTTGTGCACACAGAAGGTGCTATAAGAGATCTGGGAACACAGGTTGACAGCAACCTCTCTTTTGATCACCACATTGCCACTGTGGTCAGAAAGTCCTTCTATGTGGCACATCTCATTACTAAGGGTTTTGCATCCAGGAAGAAAGATGTCATTGTCGCCCTCTACTCTTCCCTCATTAGGCCAGTCATCGAGTACAATGTCCCATTTGGCATGTACCTCACTAAACACATGCAACAACTGGAGAGGCTGCAAAAGTGCCTCACAAAAAGGATACCAGGCCTTAAAAATTTGTCCTATATGGACAGACTCAAAAAACTCCAACTATTCTCTGTCTCATATTACCTACTTAGAGGCAATCTCTGCTTGACTTACAAAGCCATGTCTGACCCAGCTCTGTTAGAAATGCTACATCTGAAGAAATCCCAATCCTTCTGCACCACACACTCCAGAGACCTCAAGCTCAATCACCACAATAAACAGAACATGCTGGAGGGACAGATTCATAACCCAGAGACTGCTCATGATGTTGAATAGAGTTCCCATACATGTCAAGCAGAGCACCTCACCATCCCTCTTCAAGAGAAATCTTGATGAGTGGATTGGAAATAGAAAATTCGCCCCAGGGATCACAACAGTGACTTTACTCAACAGAGGCACTGGGAACTAAGGTCGTGTGGCACAATGCCAGAGTAATCCTATGGGCTAGGCTTGTAAAGGCTCCAGGGCCATTAGTCTAGTACACACCTATGAACCTATGGCTGTTTTTGGATGACTTTATGCAGAGGTATAGCCAACTATTTGTGCTCTCTGTGATATCCCAGATCCAGTGCCATCCCTGAACCTGGGTAAATAAAACTCCTCTCAGGCCTGAGGAACAAAAGAAAATGCTACACACAGAGCACAACAAAGCTTTAGATCTGACTTTAAAGCAATACAAGCATTCATTTCCGAATGACGGTAATGCACTGAAGACACAGAGTGTTACGACACTTAAATTCTGACCTCAAACGCAGTACCAACATTCATTTCTGAATGCCAGTAATGCAGTGAAGACCAATCAGGATCTGTCTAACTCTTTATGCATGGGGCAACTGCCACCTTCACCCCACCCTAGCTATACCTCTGAATTTGCAAGCGTTGACAGCTCTTAGAATTAGGACATCACCTACATACATAGTTAGTTTGGACAGTGAGTTTAGTTCATTATAAATAAGAAGAATAAAATATGTTTCAACAGTGAACTGTGTGGCACCTATCTTTTGAAAAGTCCACAGTCATACATTGTATTACCTTTGAGGACATTGAATGTTCTATTTGAGAAGAAGTGTTTGAATAATGAGGAATACCCCTCAACAAAGCAAAGCTGCTTACATTTTCAGAGTAGGATAGGTTCTTCTAATATTTTATCATATAAAATATGGCTTTGTGGATTTCCAGATTAAAAAGAAATAAGTTAAACCTTCTAACAGAAAGCACATGGCAGTCATTAAAATTCTGTTTAAAAATAGTGTAATGTAATCTGGCAATGCATTTCACTTCTGTAGCCCATTTATGGCATGTATGATGTATCATCCAAATTTGTTCCATTTTATAAACAGTTAACTTGTCACCATCAAATAAACTGATTTTAATCTACAGCAATGTAAACATATCAATAAGTTATGAAGTCTAGTTAGCAAAATTCCAAATTGTCCATGGACTCACCACAACCAAGGAACCTGAGTATTTTTTTTCAGGGAGTTTGCACATATCTAGAATGTATCAAAACACCTTTAAAAATCACAATCTTTATATTTCATTGTCTGTTTAAAAAGTGAGACGTTCACCATGCATTCTGATTGAAGTTCTGTTCATGATATTCCTATTTCTGGTAAAGCATATTCCATTTGTTCATACATGGATGCAAACACAAAACATATTATTAATGCATATTTTTTTCAGTTTATGGAGCATCAGAGTCCTATAGGTCTTTAGTGCTGTATAGCGTAAAACATTCCTATAACAAATATATAGGCCAAAGTACTTATAATGCTAGGTTACATATGTGAGAGTATATCAGGGACATAAGAAATGTCACATACTCAGATGCAGAAGACATATCCAATCAACTAGTGGATACATTTAGCTCTAGCATCACCCCCCACACATACATAGGTCTCATATCCACAGCTATACTCCCCTCCTCAAATCTCCAATGATCAAATCATCAAAGCACTCTTTAAGGCCAAGAACACTGCTTCTATGGGACTGGACAACATACCAAGCTGCTTACTGACCAGCCAGAATTTGGCCCTGTCAGACCTCCTAAAAAGGCTATGTAGTGTCAGCCTCCAAACGGGATTTTTGTTGCATGAATGACATCATCCTCTTGCACAGAGCTGGGGCATTAATAGACCTGGGAATTATGTAAGCAATAATGCCTGACAATGTGTGTGTTAATGTGTAATTAGAGAATGGGTAAACTGTACATCAGCACCCTGACTGGAGAACGAACGATCTTCAGCAGGTTATTAATGTGCAAGTAATGCCCACTGAAAAATGAGTCTGCCACATCACGGCAGCATATCAAGCTGCCATGGAGCTCAGACTGCAAAAAATGAATGGCTGCCATTACTTTACACCCACTGCTGAGCACTGTTTTTGCTATTTAGTGTCTGTAAAAAAATATCTAAAAAATGTGGATGTCTGTGGATGCACGTGTAAGAGTGCATTTATATTTTTGTTTGTGTGTGTCAGTGAATATGTGTATGAAAGCAAAGGAAATTGTGTGTGTGAGGGAGATAGATAGAGAGAGAGAGAGAGAGAGAGAGAGATTTTGTGTGAGTGAAAGCCTGTATGAAAGCAAAGAAGACTGTGTGTGTGTGACACTGAGAGAGAGAGAGAGAGAGAGAGGTCTTGTGTGTATAGCGCTCCACTGTCCAAATTTTCAGAGAATGTCCAGATTTTTGCCTCACATTGTTTCTGTTTGTCATAAAATTTGTGGTTTTCTGAAGCTTTGTGGCAAATCAGTGATGAATGAATCACTAAATAATGACAGGCATTTGAGTTTCAGTCTTTATATATTTCAGAAAATGCATTGTAATACAAGACCTTTTATTCTAGCAATTTTCTACGTTTATAAGAGCAGTATTTAAAATGTGTCTCTATTGTTGGGGCTTTGTTCCCCCATTATTTTTGGCTTTGTTCACATTTTTTTGTACTAAGAGGTTGAGAGTTATGCTTGTGTGAGGAAATGTGAGTATGAAATCAGAGAAGACTGTGTATGTATATGTATGGGTGTGTGAAAGCAGAAGAGACTGTGTATGAAAGAGAAAAAGAGAGAATGGGCTGTCTGTAAAATTGTTGTGTTTTACACGTATTTATTTTTTAAGTACTATATTATTTATTTTATATATTTTTTATGTAAAATGCTTCCTTCTACGCCATTAACATATACTACAGAAAGTTTGAAACATTAGGCAGAGGAACTATTTCACATCAAAAATATATATAAAAAATAATATAGTACTTGAAAAATAAATAAGTAAACCACAACAATTTTAGAGAGAGCCCATTCTCTAAGCACAGTATTACCATTCATGGTGTGAGTTAATGTGTAACTAATGCCCTTCCAGGGTGTAAAGGCCGAACACTGTGTTAATTACATATTAACACATACCCTGTTAGGCATTAATACTTACTTAATGCCCACCCATGGGCATTATGACGCCACAGGTGGAGGATCTCTACACTCCCGGAAGGGCATTAATTATACATTAACACACACCCTGGAGGGCATTATTGCACTCAGAGAATGGGCTCTCTGTAAAATTGTTGTGTTTTATTTACGTATTTTTTAAGCACTATATTATTTTTTATGTATATTTTTGATGTAAAATAATTCCTCCACCTAATGTTTTAAACTTGTTGTAGTATATGTTAATGGTGCTGGAGGAAGCATTTTACATCCAAAATATAACACTTAAAAATATCCAGGCATTTACTTTATTTTTTGGTCCCTTACTCCTAAAACGTTTGGTTTGTTGCCAGTCATTTGAGATTGAAGTTATTAAATAATGGCATACATTTGAGTTTCAGACTATTATTTTCTTCAAAAAATTCATACTAACACAAATCCTTTTAATTAAGCAAGGCTGTAATTTTATAAGAGCAGTAATTAAAATCAATTCCTATTTCTGAGCATTTGTTCCCTCTTTATTTTAGGCTTTAACCATGTTTCTTCAGCTGAAAGGTCCAGAAGTATGTAAACGTCTTTACTGTCACTCTCACTCAGCCTCTCATGCACACCTGTTTCAGAAATTGCATGCTAACACAAATCCTAGTAATCAAGTAAAATATGTTCCTATTTTGAGCATTAGCCCCCGTTTAATTTTAGGTTTATCCAGATATTTTTAGCTAAGAGTCAACAAAGCATACTTTTCAACTGTCCAGTTTTTTGCAGAATGTCAAGATATTTGGCTTGTATGTTTGGTCTCATTCTCATAAAATGTGTAGCTTTCTTAGAAATGTCTGGGGATTGAAGTCATTAAATAATGACAGACATTTGAGTTTCAGACTTCATATCCTTCAGCTAATACATGCTAATGGAAACCCTATTGTTCTTGCAACTTTCTAAGTTTGTAAGCAATATTTAAAATCTGTCCTTATTTTTGGTCATTTGTCCCTTGTTATTTGTGGCTCTGTTCAGATTTCTTGTGCTGAGAGGTTGAGTGGTATGGTCAAGAGGTACTCAAGTCTCTTAACTGATGATGTTGCTGCCAGGAATTGCTCTCACTCTTCACTCTCTCATACTCACATGCACACACACACATACACACACACACACACACACACACACACACACACACACACACACACACACACACACACACACACACGCATGCCACATCACACACACATGCACCCTCACACACACATACACACACACACACACACACACACACACACACACACACACACACACACACACACCAACAGGCTGTTCTGCTTTCATGCATGCATTCACTCACACATGCAGACAGAAACATAAACACTCATCTACACATACAGAGTTTTTTCAATTTCATTTACTTTATACTCTCTAAACAGTAAAAGCGAGTGTAAGATAATGGCTTGATCGATCTCTCACTCTCATACACATGCATTCTCACACACAGGCATAAAGACATACACACATTTTTTTATTTTAATTTCCTTTATTATTTTATACTCACTAAACTGCAAAAACAATGCTTAGCAAGTGTAAAATAATGAAGGCCGTTAGGTTTTTTTTTCACTCCATAGTCCATGGTAGCTTTATATGTTGCCGTGAAGCAGCAGACTCATTTTTCAGTGGGCATTACTTCTACATTAATACCCTGCTGGAGAACTTTAATTCCCACTCAGGGTACTGATGTACAGTTCACCCATTCTCTAATAACCTGCAAGCTTGCAATGGAAAGGATCACTATGCTTGTTTGTTTTTCTCTGTTTTACAAATATTGGAAAAAAGAAATGTTGATAATGGCATGTTAGGTAAACAAAGCATCTGCTACCATGTGTAGGCAAGAATGTTGCTGTTTCAAGATTTTTTAACAGTAACCAGGAGAATTATGACTATGCATCCAATCACAATTGAATTATAGTGCATGGAGTATGGTGAATATAGTCTAGTATCCTGAAATAAGACAAATCAGTTAAGCGATTCTATAGTGCAAGACCCAGTCTTAACAACTGACAAGCACCCCATTTCACTTGCTAAGATTGTGTGTCTTAGTAGGCAGTTAAACCTGCCAGTACTGACTAGCAAATGACTGTAGCAGAATTAAAAACAGATTTGTTTCTGCCCACTGTCTATGCCTGTAATGTGTCCCTGGCATTCTGTAATTTAAAACAACTTGCTATGCTGTCCTTCTGACTAAGTGTATTATGGCTTTAAAAGCTGGCAAAACACTTCACACTTTTTTTTCTCTAACTAGCAGTATATGTAACATTCTGTGTTTGAGCCATGGATGGTAAGATTCACCTCCAATGCAAAGCTCGAGAGGTGAATTTCTTAGCACGCATGTCTTGAACACATAATAAGCTGATTATGATCAGCAACCCTCTCCTAATTCTCTATGCTATGAGTATAAGAAATGGATTCAAGAAATTGAAGTGAAGCTCAATTAAGGAATTAATTGAATGATTTTCGGGATAACACATAATGAATGGATATAATACATGTTTCTTTATAACACTAGTGGAGTTTTAGCTGCCTTGATTAATTGCCAGCTTAAAAAGGAAGAAGCAAGGAACCATCATGAAACCTTAACTGACAGAACACTGCAGAACTACATTGTTGTACACAAATGCCTGAAGTGCTAAAAGCTTAAAAAAACAAACTGTAAGCATTTTTGTTGGAGGTTAGACCCCCTTGTGCCCCACATGGAAGCCTACACCTCCCAGACCTAAATATAATATATGGTCACACAGAAATGAGTAAGAGAGAGATCTACCAAAATAGGACTCTCTGCAAGTGCACACTTGAAAACCATACTAGTAGTGACTTCCTATGGAAAACAGCCAGTGGAGTTCTGTTTTTCAACATACTGTAATTCAGGCACTTGATACTCAAAGAATCTAATCTTGACCAGCTGTAAATATACCAGAAAAAAGTGGAGAACTTTGAAGGCATATTCCTTAGCTTATGTCTAGAATGAATGCTAAAAGCAATCAGGGCAAAGTTCTAAAACTGGGAGCACTTTTTATAATATTAAAAGTATCATCTTAGAATGCTGATAAAATAAGATTTATATTAATATACATTTTCTGAAAAAAGAAGAATACTGCAACCATATGATCTGGTAGTATTTATTGACTGTGAGCTCAATGTTTTAGATACAAATTGTATAGTCTAAGAAGAATAGAACTACATTATAAGAGGAAATCAGGAACAGTTGAGAGGTGAAGTGCCTATCAGTTTTTAAAGTTGTTGCTAGATATGAGGTTCAGTTAAATGTTAGGTAAATTTTCTTTGGAAGATAAGGGTGCATTACAGCTTTTGAAGTTGTTAGGTAATTTATCATGTAATTCCATTATAAATGCAGTATGTATGGCAGTGTGGTATTTATTACAGCTTTTAAACCTATTGATTGATTAGCATTAGATGAGATCTTACTTCCTCCTGCCATTTATGTGGCAGCATGAGGTGTACTACAGCTTGTAAAACTCGTAACAGTTAGGTACATGCATAAGAAGCTTGTTTTATCAAATGACAGTCTATTAACCTTGCTATAAAAAAGTTATTTTCTCTTGATTTTAAAGTGTAATTAACATTCTCCATGTGTTTTATAGAGGATTATGGTTATGTCTCTGATCATGACCAGCTTATTATTAAAGGGTGCCAAGAAATTTATCTCAAGAGCAAAGTCTGAGAGGTAAATTTTGGCATCCATGTCAAGAACACATCAATTTGGATATGACCGGAGACTAAATCATAATGCTTTGTCATGCATGGTACTTTATCTGCTTCACGTACTATGAGCTGCAGGAAAAAAATGTATAGTAAAACACTTGGCACTGTCAAACAAATAGCAGGCAAAAGCAAAACATTCATCTGTAGAACTAATGGCTTTAAAACCTATTAAATATTTCATTTGGTCACACATTTTGCTTATAAATGTGGTAGAGCAAAGCATCTAATAGCTTTTAAAAGGCATTATTTTGGCAGCTGCCACTGTCTGCTGTTAGCTACTAGTGTGAGACCAAGTCATAACAGTGCTTTGGTATCCTTAAAAAGTTTGTGTTAAGTATATCTGAGTGCTGTAAATATTGGGTATCATGCTAGTAATTTCCTGAATAACCTTATCCTGTTTCCCAACTTTAAAGAATAATTGCAGTACCCATGCACTGCAAAGCATTTTATAACAGCTTGAGACTCAGTTATATAACTGATTGGGAAAAATAAGGGAATGGTCCTTAAAGAGGCAATATATTATGGAGAGGCATTCATATTGTAAGCCGGCAGCCTGCTGTTATCAAAAATATAAACAGTGAATTATATTACATTCCATTGCCCTTTATTCATCTGCTTTTACTGTATTTGTGTTTCCTCCTACTTTATTTTGCTTTTGTCTCTTCTTAAAAGTATGAATAAAAAATGCGACCAACTAACAAGAAGTTGCCACAGTATCACCAATAAGTGTCCGATCACCTCTATGTTTGAAAATAGATGTTTATTCCACAGAATAAAAATGATATATACACTTTTTGAAAAGTTAAAATGGTTAAGCGGTCTCACCCACTACTAGGTGGGCTTCATCAGAACACTATTAACATTGTCAGTATGCCTTATATTTAAACATTGGCTCCAAAATACCAGTTCATGTTAAACATTTGGCCTTTTAAATTCTTAAAGCTATACCTGCATCTAATAGTATCGTTCTTTTAACCTCATTATTCTTAACTAAAATACAGCTCAACTTAATATATAACTGTGTATATCTGCCTAATGCTCAACCTATAAATGGTTAATACTTCATCTGAATCTCCACATTTTAAAATACAAATTCAATGCTATGGAATAAAAAATGTTAAAAATAAAAAATGACAGTGAAAAATAACAATGAAAATTAACAATAAATAAAAAAGGATAGCTCATCCTGCCCAACACGTACAACAATTAAGGTTGATACAAGTGCATTGTGCATTGTCAACCTACTGTAATAAGCCTTGCTGTATAAAAAAACAAAAACATACTACACATACATATATAAAATGAGTACAACTCCAACATATATGTATACTAGAAAATGTATGTCCATCTACAGTTTGCAAAATGCATAAACGCCTTACACTAACCTTAAATATTCCTATGAAAATGCTAAATCCAACTATTATAATGAACGTATTGTGTCAAGGTGCAAATATTAATGTTAATGGGCCAGATTCACGAAGGCTTGCACGGAGTCTTAGAGTAGAGTAAGACTCCATACAGCCATCATGTCCGACGAACGATCCAAGAACAGCCTGCAGGGGCGTGTAAGAGAGCTCCTAAAACGGCTCTTACACGGACAGGGCTGGGATATGCAAATTTCCTCAATTGCAGGCGAAAGGCATGCAAATGAGGTAGATTTGCAATTCAGGAAACCCGAACCTGTCCGAGTAAGAGCAGTGTTATTTGCAGAAATGTACTCAGTTGACAACTTAGTACCATTCTACAAATAGCAAAACGGAGCCATGACAGCTCCAAATAAAGGTTGCATCCAGTGCAGGAAGCATTCCAATGGCCAAATATATGGCCATGTGAAATGTTTCCTGATGCAATATGAAAATAATAATATTTTTTTTTTGCCGATTTCCGATGTTTAAGCATAGAGCAGCGCCGCGCAAATGGGGTGCACTCTAAAACCCAGAATACTAAAAATTAAAACCCACAAATGTGGATTTTATTGAAATTGTTAATGTACAATGCAAGGGAATGGCAGGCTGAAGACAACATGGCCACCGAGTAGAGGTTGCTAAGGGGGGAAGCTCAGTCTAAGACATGTAACCAAACATTAGTAGGCAGTCCTATGTAAATGAGCATTAGGATAGTGAATCGCAAGTTTACATAGCAAATGAGCACAGTCAGTGGAGTGTAGGAGTAGGATATGGGGAGTAACAGAGTAGAATATAGGTGACATCACGAGGGGGGTATGTATGAAAGAAGTGAAGCTCATTGGAGCAGAGTGCCATGTGTCAGCTGTCATTCACATATCATGGAAAGAGGTGTGTCAACAGGAAGGCTAGGGAAAGGCAAGAAATGGAAGGTGTATGCAGTAGATAACACCAAAGTTTCTTGCTGAGCGGGTATGTGCACGTGTGCGCACGTGTAAACCCGAGTAAAACAGAGTGCGCACGTGTAAGTGTGAGTGCGCACGCGTTTAAGCTGGAGTAAACATGTATAAGGCTGTTTAAAGAGTTGTAAGTGCGTTTGCGCTGGTGTGCGCGCATTTTAACCCGAATAAGCAAGTTTTAGTCCGTGTAAGTATGTGTGCGTGCATGTTAGCTGCTGTGCACATGTTTGCGCTTGTGTGCATGGTGCCCCCCCCCTGAGGAAACAGAAAGGAAAAAGGAAGCACAACAATTAGTAGGAAGCTACCAGGGAGTACTAGCAGAGCTAGCAGGTGAGGACAATCAGAATCAGGCAATTACACAGGCAGTACACTAGCCCAGCCCAGCCTAGCACTTAAAACTCTGCAAACAACAGTCCAGCATGTTTCTCAGAACAGACACTGCAGTAAGCTAATTGAAGTGAAAACTGAAAAAGCTTTACTGAGACAAAGAAATGTTAGGGGCTGCCATTGCTGTTATAAGGTAACATATGCAACATGCTGAGGGTGGTGACAATGGAAATGCTGCTGGACAGCCCACAGTGAGGAGACAGAGAAGAGTGTACAGGCCCAGGGTATCCTACCAGGGGCTACATGAGCTGGAGATAGTGGAGCACTATAGAGTAGACAGAGACCTCCTGCAGCAAATTGTTGAGCTGTGCAGGCCACGCCTCACACACAGAACCAACAGAGGGGAACCCATCCCAGTGGAAACCAAGGTATGTGTTGGCCTAAGAATATTAGCAACAGGTACCTTCCAGAGAAAAACTGGTAATATGATGGGGATATCACAGGCATCAGCATCCAGGGTACTACACCAGTTCCTGGATGCCATGTCAGTTCATGTCGGTGATCGTGTATATTTCCCCAATTCCAGTGAGGTATTGGCCAGCAATATGCATCTCTTCCAGCAAATAGCAGCGGAATACCCTGAGGTAGTGGGTGCAATAGACTGCACACACATATGCATCAAAGCACCAGCCGGCAAGTGGGGTAGGGTCTACTTCAACCGCAAGGGCTTCCCCTCCATCAACTGCCAGGTGTTGTGTGATGCCCAGGGCATAATACTGAATGTGTGTGCAGGCTGCCCTGGAAGCTACCATGATTCCCATATCTGGCATCTGACGCAGCTGTACCAGACATTTGCCACTGGGGACATCCCACATGGTCACCTAGTGGGGGATGCTGGCTATGCTCTGGAGCCATGGCTGATGACACCCATCAGAAACGCACACACACCTGAACAGGAACGCCATAATGAGGCACACGCACAAACACATAATGTAATACAGCGTGTGTTTTTGCTGCTCAAGTCACGGCTCCAGTGCCTGGACACATCTGGTGGAGCCTTGCAGTACTCACCAACTACATGTACCCAAATTGTCATGGTATGTGCTATGCTATATAATATGATCCTGCGAAAACAGCTGCAGCAGGACCAGCATAGGCCTGGGCCAAACAGCCTCCCACCATTGCCAAGGCCATCACAGGCAGAGCGTGACTCGGAGGAGGAACAACCTGAGCCTGTCCAGTAGGCAGTAGGAGGGGTGCCCAGTATGCTTTGGCCTTGGCAAAGAGGCAACGCATAGCACATACACTGGCTCAGTAGGAACTCTGGAAATGATACCTCTCTCTGACTTGCACATATAGTAAAAGGGATGCCTAAGTTGACACTACCTGCTTTCAAACATGTACAGGGAGTGTAGTATGTGCATCCGACATAGGCAGCCCTGCAGCACCACCTAAGGTATGATTGCCATGTGTTAAGCAATATAAAGCAGTGCTAAACAGCATTTACCACCATGTAGTATATGCAAACAAAATCGCACACACCAACTATCACAACTGTGGTCAATGTTCAGTAATATTGGGCAATGTCCAGCAATGTTGTTGAATATTGAGCAATGTCGGACAAACCTGGTCTAAGTAGGGCATAGCTGAACAAAAGCCAACATGCTCATATTTGCTTAACTGGCCCTTAAGCAGTCTGGTCTGCTCAGTATGAAAATATAAAGCAGTGATGGGCCTTGAACCCATGATACTGTGCACTATAGCCAAAGTACTGAATCACTAAACCATGACAGTATTGCAGTGGTCAGCCTGTATGAAGGAATGTTGATAAGTCTATGCAAAGTATTTTATGGAAACCCTGCAGGCACAGCATAATCCTTGTCGAGTTATGACACAAAGGTGAGTCCTGCAGTGAGAACAGAACCTGATTTCCAACACACACAGTATAAATGTTAATATCGGTCATGTTCGCACACATCAACAAATGTAGTGGACCTCAGATAGCAACATACTGAAAGGTCACACTGGGCATGCTCACACACTTGAATAAATGAGACAAATGTCAGGCAACAAAACACAGAATGGCAGAACTGGGCATGCTCACACACTTAGGCCATGTCTGAGTACAGCAGTGGGCCACGCATATCTGGCAGTTGCATGTGTTAACCCAGGAACCTGTTACTATACAGCAATCCGCCCTGTGCACACAGTTATATGACAACAGCTACATCTATAATATAGTGCAACCCTGTCATAATCAAATTTGTTCTGCAGATACCAAAGTTGTTCATAGAAACTGGTAAAGCAAAGATGATAAAGGTCTGCAAACAGTATCAGCAATAAACATTGTGCATCTGGAACATTAGCATAGGTTCAGAGGTCGATACTAGGCTATCTGCCCTAGGACATGTACAAGCCTAGCCAGAGTGTATTTGGCATTCACAACCCTGTCAGATTACTACACTGTGTGTATGAATAGTAGGTCACACAAGATAACCCATGTACGTTTAGGCTAGTGTGCCTCTGTCTAGCAGGGACACAGAAGATATCCCAGGGGTAAACATACGATCACCCATACAGTCATCAAGGTGTCTCCTGTAGGTGGTCAGTGGGTGGCTCTGCCTATGTGAAACTGGGATTACATTCTGGAGTGAGTGGAGCCTCTGGGATAAGAATCTGTCTCTCCACAATGTCCTATTAACATCTGTGCTGAGGTATACATCCCTGGAGTGTGTAGGTCCAAGGGAGTTGGATATCCTGAGGTGGAGTATGTCCAGTAATTCTGGGTTGGGTATATCTGTAAACAACAGGCACACATCATATCTGAGTAGGTGGTAAGCGACTGAGTAGAGCTGGAGTTACTGCACCTGAACTGTGCAGGGCATCTGTGTGAGTCCCTAGATCTGCTTGGTGATGAACTTCCATGGCCAGTACAGTTGCTGCAGGTGTCGGGTAAGGTACACCCCAAATGTGGCATTGTAACCAAGCATGGATGTGATGAGTATAGGGGCACAATGACCTCACTCGATCTAGATGTGAAACCATATGGGATAAGGTGGCCCACATAGAAGGTGTGTCCAACCACTTTGACAATGTGAATGTCAAAGGCAACAGTACGAACAAGTCATGTCCCCAAACCCCTAACAACTCCTACCATATGTAATGGAGTACTACCTATGTGGTAATGTGTGGGCATGTTGTTATTCCCAAAGGGGATGCCTATTCAACTAATGGCATTTAGCTGTAGGCCATGGCTCAGGCACCAGTCATCCATCTCTGTGAGACCCTGTTTGAGTATGCATGTGGCAGCTGGAGAGTTGATCATGGCACCCAGTTTGCAGTCAAGTGCAAACGTGTTCAGCCATATTCCCCCTGTGTATGTCAGACAAATATATATTGAACAAGAGAGGTCCCAGGACCGAACCATGTGGGATTCCACTTGTAACTGGTGTATAGTCAGACATGGCACCTGCAATTCTGACCATGTGGGTGATATCCCTGATCCAGGTATCAATCCATCGTGTGAAATACGTGTCCATATCAACGCTGGTGAGCCTATGCATAATGGCCCAGTGGGTTATTGTGTTGAAGGGTTTTGCAAGGTTCAGGTAGGCTGTGTGGACAGCCATCCCTATGTCGATGGACCTGTTAGCCATTTAAAGAATACAAACAGATTCAAGAGGCAAGATCTGCCCACAACAACGCTGAAATGTGTAGGATACAGTGTCTGTAGGTTCCCGATGTCTATGTTTATGAGTCCCATGACAATATGCTCTGTAGCTTTGCAAAACAGGCTACTTAGGCTTATAGGGCAATATTGTCTGTGGTCCATTGTGGCACCAACTCTGTGGAGGGGGACCACTGTCGCTGTATGCCATTCCTTGGGTACATATCCTGTGGTAACTCCGATATTGAACAGTGATGTAACGTGAGGGTTGTGTCTGTCATGATGCTTGTGTAAGATGCAGGCTGGGACACCATCTGGTCACATTGATACTGTGATGTACGCTTTGGGGAGGGAAGCACTCACCTGTTACTGTATGATGTCAGGGAGGTTATACTCTGTTGGGATGGATAGTTGCTCCTTAGGGGGGATGGATGGGAGACATCTGCACTGAACCTGTTTGCCAGGATGTTGGCAATGCCAGTGGGTTCAGGGTAGGTTTAGTCAGTATGCAGTAACTCACAGCATATCAGTGAGTGTCCACCCAGGTTCCTGACATAACTGAAGAAGGCCGTGTGATAGTCCTACGTGTCTGTTGCAAATGTCTGGTAGAAGCGTCCCTTAGAAAAGTTCATGAGTGATTGTAGCTATCTGCTAGTACAGATCACAGATGCCTTCCCAGTCTGGGATTGTGCTCTATTATGTAGTAGATTCCTCCTGATGTTGTACAGCTTATTAATGGCTAGGGTCTACCAGACAGGTCCTCTGTCATTGGAGTAGTGAGTCCTGTTGTTATTTGGAATAGTACAATCCATGCAGTCCACTAGGTGTCCATAGAATGTGTATATAAAGGATGCAGCAGTGTGAGCCATATTTGCCACTGTCTCAGGGTCTCTGAAGGATACCACCTTGTTTCGGTGAAGTGAGACGTTGGCTCATGAGAAGTTCACCAAGATTTCCCAGGATGGGTGTGTGGAGGGTATATGTATGTCCAGTGAGATACATGTATGTTCTGACCTTACCAATGAGGGGTATATCGCTGGTGTGGAACATAGAGTCCCCATGTTGGTGATGATCAGGTCCAATATGTATTCCCCCTTGTGGCTGTGCTGACTGGTTGTGCCATAGCATATGAGTCTACAAATTGTAGCGACTCTTGGGTGAGGGTGTCGGGGCTTGAGTAGTATCCCCAGTCAATATTTGTGTATATGAAGTCACACAATATAATGGTGTTTGTGGAGACCTTCATATTCTCCATAGTTCCCACGAAAGCCGAGTGTGGTTCCTGAGTTTGGGAGTGTGTTCTGTAGCAGGCAACAAAATGAAAGGCAGTATTGCACAATGGTAGTTGTATATGTATGGTCTGTGATGCTTTGTGCAGTGCTACTAACCCAGAGGTGTGTGTATTTGTGATGTATATGGATACTCCCCCTAGTTGTGTTGTCTGTTCCAAGTCTTGTTGTCAGACTGCATGGTATGAAACATAACCTGGTAGTGCTGGTGTGCATAAGCGAGCCTGAACCAGGCATCTGTCAGTGCACAGATATCACTATCCTCCATACTGAGGAGAGTCCTGCGTGGCCGCAATATGAGGCTAACACAACTGTTGTTGAACAGCATTACCCTTAGTTTCATTTAACCTGTAAAGTCTATGGAGGTGGGTTTGTCTTCTGAGCCCTGCTTAAAAAAGGCACTATTGTGGTAGCAAGAGCCTTAGCCAGCATTCCAAAGTCCAAGGGTGACAGGTGCAAGCTGTCCATATTGAAGCTACGTGGCATGTTGAGCATGTCACCATAGGCTGACAGACACTGTATCCCCTATGAATGAAACAAATTTGTTAGGCAACTGTTAAATGTGATATGTGTGTCCATATACTGTGACATCATAATTGGTGGGTGTAAGATGCTAGGCAAGGTCAGGGTCATACTGGCCTGGGCTACATGATCAGATTGTTCCTCCATGTATCATGTCATGTGGTCCAGGGAGTAATGTCTGAGGTTATACACACCAGCATGGACAATGATGGTGCCAGTCCTGTACTTGATTTGGAGTGACCTGACTGTCTGTTGTTATGCGGCAGATCCTGGCACCCAACAGACAGCCCAAAGTGACTATTCCCTTGTTAGGGCTGGTGAGTAGTACGTCAGTGTGCCTGACAATAAGTGTCGCCTATTACAAGTGTATTAGGTGTGTTGTTTAGCCTGAAGGGCAGTGATTGTGTGGCACACTGACATTGTGAACTATGTGATATGTGGGTATTGTAGTGGGGTAGCAGGTGTGTGTGTGTCTGCTTTGGAGGTCTCTGCTGCTTAGGTAGAGTACATTTACATCATCCGAGTATGTCTATGTGTGATAATGTGGTTTGAGTGCTGTTGCTAGAGAATATGTGAGACTGATATGTGGTGTGTGTGGTTACCTTCACCACCTGATAGACTGTGCCAGTCATGGGTTGAGAGAGTTCAGCACCCTGTATGTCTATATAGGTGCATCTCACACATATATCTGAGTTTGTCAGGAGGAGGAGAGAGTTGTCTGTGTACATGAGGCAGATGTGACATTGTGTCAATATCACAATATCCACCAGCTGGACTGGAGAGTACACACAAAACCGACCCCTGGACATGCCAGGATATTATCATGACATACTCTGTAGCCTGATCACAAAGGATCAGTAGGGTGTTAAGCATGCAAAAGAGTATAACAGGGATTATTGCTCATGTTCATTGGTGTTTTGTAAAGAGTAGCTGAGAAGGAGTCCAGACTGAATCATGACACCTCCTTCAGCTATGTCATAAATAGCAATGTACACCCATATATGTCCTGAGTCAGGGCCAACTGTACCTGAGTGACAATGCCGACATCATGACAGACAGGCCCATATGTACATACCCATCTCCCACTGATAATAGTCCATATCATCATACCAAGAGATATTACATGTAGAATGGATGAGCAGCTACCCCCACTGCCAAAAGCATGGCAGCAAGTGGAATACATTGATTCCCAATATGTGTCATGTACAAACTACAGAACAAACAGATCATGCAACTGAACAGTCAGCTGAGCCTCACCCCCTACACAGGATGTGGAACCGTTGAATATGTCACAGCTATATATGGCACTCCTCGCAAGTGTTGGTGCACAACACACCATGGGAAGTCAAGTCCAGTATGCCTATGAAGTCTGATCTGCAAGGTCATGGAGTCCATCATGGTTGCAGTCATAAACAGAGCTATTGGAAGCTGACATACAAACAACCCTATCAACTGTGGTCTGTTCATGTGTGGATCATGGTTCCCAAACATGCTAGACTGTTTGCAAGGCAGCCACCCAGGACATACATCAATGAACACATCTACACATGTCACATAGACTTTGAATAGTCCTTTATCAACATCCCAGACACATGTAGTATCCACAAAACCAACAAGCTGTGCATAAATATGTGTTGACATATGACGGAATGTCAATGTGTTCACAGATAGATCACACAAGGTAAGGATTCTGAGGTCTTGTTCAAGCTGTTGACACCTGCTGACCCACATGGGCCATTCCTGGAATGGCATAAAACAAAGTGTACACACATCACCATGTCCAGTCTGATGATGTCACCATCCTATAAATACAGCAGGAGAAGGGAAACCAGCCAGTAAAGCAAACAGTGTGCCGTGCTAATGTGCCTCTCTCTAGAATCATAACATAGTTAGGTAGGGATTTGTATCCTGCAAACAGTGAGTGTGTGTGTGGGGGGGGGTGTGGGGGGGGGTGTATGTGTGCAGTTTCCTTTGAGAGGTGTTCCTTTTTTGGCGACTGGAAAAACTCACTAAAAGAGGTACATTCCTCTTTGGAAAGTCTGATGATGTCACCATTCTACAAATATAGCAGGAGAAGGGAAACCAGCCAGTAAAGCAAATAGCGCGCCGTGTTAATGCATTTCTCTCTAGTATCATAACATAGTTAGGTAGGGGTTTAAATCCTGCAAACAGTGTGTGCGTGTGTGTGTGGGGGGGGTGTATGTGTGCAGTTTCCTTTGAGAGGTGTCCCCTTTTGGAGACTGGGAAAACACACTAAAAAAGGTACATTCCTCTTTGGAAAGACTGATGATGTCATCATCCTACAAATACAGCCAGAGAAGAGAAACCACCCAGTAAAACACATAGCATGCCATGTTAATGCATCACTCTGTAGTATCATAACATAGCTAGGTAGTGGTTTGAATCCTGCAAATGCTGACTGTGTGTGTGTCGCTGTTGGTCAATGCGGTGTGGGTTTTGCTTTTACTATGGTATGACATAGTATTATTACAACAGTAAGTGCATTGCACACATCGGGTATCTGTGTGGCAAATATATATGTGTACATGTCCCCTCAATCAGTACATAGGTGTGAAGCCTGCATACTACATGAATACATTTGTTTCCATTGACAGGTTGTGTCGCTGCTTCTCGGATCATAGGTCACATATGTATGTATGTGACAAGGCCGTCCACTGTCGTGTTCTGTGGCCAAGGTCATCTGTGGCACACACACCCATGACAGTTACTTAAGAGTAGTGTGAGTGAGGGTATATGCTTGGTGTATATGTCAGACATGGTCATACACAACAAAGACTGCCAAGAATGGACAGTCTTTATAGGTGTACAACTGCCTTGTGGATATGCATTCAGGCCTCTAATGTCTTATGTGATACACCTTGAGACTCCACAATACCTATGGATATGTGGATACCAAGGGACACATGACATAACATGAGGCTGTATGTACACATTGGTACCCAACATACATGTTGAGGGCTACCACCTGTGTGGTACTGATGGGATAGTATGTATAGTACATGAGGATGACTATGCCATAGTCGGCTTACTGCTATACAGCATGTATCAGACAACAGATATCTGTCTGTATGATACCCTTGTGTAGGATATGCATCCCATCCAGGGAATGCATTGTAGGCCAATCCATGTATTTCCAGATTTGGATGGACACATCCCTAGTGTGTCTGCATGTACCTAAGGGGGCTATATGCCAACCATGTGTGGTCACAGGAATGGGTGGCGGTCATTACCACTGGTTAGTGTTATAGTGTAGCACCGGAAGGATCCACTTGTTACTGGGTTCCCTACTACTGTGTGTCATTTGTCAAGACATCATCAAATGATTGCTTATAGTCATGCTGTTGAGGTTGTATATACTACCAGATCACAAATCATTGACAGATATTAACGGTATCACCCACAGCATAGTGTCAACCCATGTCATGCACACGTCTATCCATGTTAGTACATAACTGTAGTAGAATGCATACTGGTCATTGAAAGACTATGAGATGTTAACAATGTGTATGACAGGGTATGCCACATGTCCCATGTGTCCACTGTGCACGTACATCCAGACAGTGTGCACCCACCATGTTCACATATGTACACTTGCTAATCTGTACTGCACACATCACACACGTACTGTCCACTCACTAGCACATGCTGGCAATATATTACACTTCAGCCAAGTATCACATGGGTGGACAATACATACTCAGACCTAACAGTGGTGTAAACAATGCTACATTGACAATCAGAGCTTTGTTGCATAATGTCTGCTCAGATATACCTACAAGGATGTCGTTACACTTCCTTGTCGACAACTTGCTATTATTGCTACACTGCTATAGTGCCACCCTGTGCATCAGCACCATGTTAGCCTTTCCCTCCATCAATGATGCAGATGACAGGAGGTGACACAGGTATCATCATATGCACAGGGCGTTTTGTTGTTTACCAGAGCCTGACATTGACCCATCCAATCGACATGTCTGTATGTGTGTGTGTGTGTGTGTGTGTGTGTGTGTGAGGGACAACAGTACAGCATGGGCCAATGTTGATGTAATGTGTGTGTGTATGTGTGAGCCCTAGTTGTTTGGTTAATGTGTGTGTGTCTGCATGCACACAGTTCCGCCATGTGGCTGCCATATATGGTAGTTTGTGTGACAGCCACAGACTGTACCTGCTAGGCTGTACAGATCACTGTCTCTGGCCAGGGACACAGTACCTGTGCCTGGCAGGGGTACTACAGACAGTATTGGGTACCAACTTGACTGGGTACTGTCTTCATAGGCAGAGGTATGTCGACTGGACCCATGTCCCTGCTGGGACTGGCCAGAGCCATGTGCACGTGGTCTACTGGGACGGTCAATGGACAGGCCAGCCCCAGCATTGCTGGGGCTGGTACTGCCACTACGGGAGCGGCTGTGAACTGTGGGCCATCCGCGACCACTGCCAGCTGTTGCTGTTGCTGGCATGCGTCCGTGTCGACATCGCAACCATCCCGCACGGTCCTGGCTCATGGAAGACATGTTGTGGAGGGCATCTAATGTCTCCCCCCAATGTCTATCAATGACCTCGGTGTAAGTCCGGATGGTACCGGCAAGGTCACAGATGCTGTCATTGATAGCGGTGTAATGTGCCCTCTGTGCCCTAAGTCCCTGCCTGGTGTACCGTTCCATACGTGCCTGAGCCTGCATTACAGCCTGGAACATACTGGTCGCCATAAGACCTGTGAGGGCATGCCTGCCAGGGGTAATATGACCAGTGGTGCTCCCCCGAGAACCCCTGGGCCTCCGCCTATGTGGTACCATTCCAGGTCTATGGCTAGGGCTGCTGTGAGGGGATGCAAGTGCCATGGGTACCACACTCTCCTGGTCAATGTCAACTGTATGCTGTCCCTCGCCTATGGCCATTGGTGGTGAGGGATGTATTGACAGTATTAATGTGCGCATATATGGGGTTGAACTCTGTGTACTGTTGATTAGCGGACCAACGACAGACCCTGTCAAATCTTCCTGTGCCAAAATACACGTGTCATCATCACCACTATTCGTGGCAGTGGCTTCAGGTTTCCTGCTGCTTTCACCAACCACTAACTCAGCACCTGTGAGAGGAAGACAGGAAACACACTTTACAGTCTGCACATGCACACATGCACACATGCACACATGCACACATGCACACATGAACACATGAACACATTCTCACATGAACACATGCACACATGAACACATGCACACATGCACACTTGAACACATGCGCACATGCACACATGGACACATGCACACATGAACACATGCACACATGCACACATGAACACTAATACACACCTCACTACAGCACATACACACACATACCAGCAATCCAACACATACTCTATAGTGGGTGAAGGTGGGTGTCAGTATCACAAGGTAGACAGTCACCACACACGTGTCAGCATGCAGAATATGTGTTGCACAAGACCATGCAGTGCAAGTGTAGACGCCCCTATTAAATGGCAGTATACATGGCTTTGATGCAACTGTGTAGTTGTTCAGTGATTGGCTACACCCTGGAACACAATGTGCACATGGACACAACATTGCTGTGCAGATATTATCAGCTCTGCAATGCCCTGTGCACCATCACTCACAAGTATACATGCCATGGCTGCATGTGTTATCTGTGTGACACATAGATATCCATGTCTGAGTGAAGTGGCTGTGTCCATAGTAGATAATAGTGGGCATGGGTGTAGCACATGCATGCTATGTACACACACGGGATGTGCGGTGCATGTTGACGTGAAGGAATCCCAATGCTCGACATGGCCAGTGTACAGTGGTTATGGTGAGTGTGGGACATATTGCAGATATGTGGGTGCCAGACATGGCATGGCATGCTACACGACTGCAACATTAAACACCGCACATACCCAATGTGTGTCAAGTGACCTATACACCCACTAGCATTCCAGGACATATATGTGACACTTTGTGTGGATGGTGACTGCTGTGCATATTGTGTATACTGGCATATATAAGCACACAGACAACATGCTATGCATATTGTGTATAGGTGCTTATGTTTGCACACACACAACACTGAGGTGCAAAGCAATGACTGCTATGAGTAGTACTGTGGTCACTGTAACTGGGTGTGGTGTAGTACCCTGTGCCATCATCAACATGCATCTTGTGGTAACTCACAGCTACTAATGTGTGCAAGACCACCGCCTAGCATGCTGTATGTGAACTGCAGTGCCGTGGCTACGTTCACAATTACACAGCCACCTTGTACATGGGTGTGTGAGGTGCCCAATAGGGAGCATTGCCTAACATGACTGTGTTATGTGTTGCAGAGTGTTGCACAGCCCCATGATAGGCCTCTACCCCTGAGGTATATCATGTGTGTGTGCATGACATGTGGGATACTGAAGTGTGACCTTACAGCGGGTGTGTGGTAATGCCAAATGTAGCATGTTTTCGTGTACTGCATATGATAAACATGTTCTGTTGTGTACAGCTGTAGCAACTATGCATATCCAATGTGCAGTACAGTGTTGCCACAATTGTGTCTGCTGCACTGTGCATTGCATGTGATTGAGGCAGCTACTGACTTTACTGAGATGATTGATGTCTCACAGCAAACATTACAGCATGCATTATGCATAGGTGTGTTATGTGTACATGGCCTACACCTCACCTATGACATGCACATTTCATTACCAATTTTAAAGTGTTAACACACTCACCAGCATGTATTGTCTGCCCTGCTGTCACACCAGAGGAACCTAGAAGAATATGACACAGTTTGTCAGTGACCACAACTGTGGCATTGCTACTGTGAGTGTGCTAAACGACAGTGGAACAACAGTCAACAGTCACAGGTGTATGAATACTATTCCAAATATCAGTATTGCACACGTTAGGCAGCACAACTGCTAAACATACAGTACACATCTCACATATGCATATTCTAACAATACAGGTAATGGTAGTCTGCAGCTAGGGTGCATTACCTGCATGCTCCATGTCATCCTGCTGGGTGGCTCTGGCCTCCATGATGACAAATGTGTGACGCTGTTGCTGCTGTAGGCCAGGAGCCACCATGCTTAGGAGCAGCTCCTCCACTCTGGTGAGGGGGGGTATGTATGGCCACCCCACCACCTGTGGCAAGCTGTTGCCTGTGGATGTCAGACACACACCGCCGGACATGTCTAATTAAATCACTGCAGTGATGGCGTACCTACTCATATGTCTGGTTATGCATGCCTATGTCATTTACCCGGTGAACAAGGTCTTGCCACAGTGCAGTACGGTCATGCTGGTGCTGGCTGGCCCTGGAAAAAAGCAGATTATAGTGCTGCACCAGGCAGTTCAGAATTTCCTGCTCCTCCACAGCTGAATACGATGGATTACATTGATGAGCCATAACCCTGGAAGACAATTAAACGATATGTGTGAGCATGTCATGTGGCACACTTAACATTATGAAGTACAGATATCACTTAACTGCCATATATAGCATCTATCTGTCTATCAGAGGATACACACATTCAATACCACATATCAGTGCTCAGCCCACAACTGGCTGACAGTGCCTGCAACACTCCATATAACACACCAGTATACACCAGTAGTCGGCACACTGTTTGGGATACAATGCACAACCTCGCCCCAGGAGTATATATCAAGCTAATGCATGAAGAAATATGTCATCCAATTCAATGAATGTCATGTACATTTACAGTATTACCGGTAAACCACCCTAGTGGTTGATGCCATACCCCTACCTAACATATGTGCACGGGTGTTAATATAGCTGGCATACTGCTGTAACAGAGTATACATGTTGCTAGGTACACACAGATACCCTGTAACACACATGTCATTGCGGTCATGGTACAGGCATCATTAAACACACATCAGACATACATACAACACACAGATGTATGCCTACACAGATGAGCATTACCTGTGTACCTTATAGTACTGTGTGCCCCTTCTTACAAATACCTATGCCTGTGGTATGTAATCTGTGCAGACTACAGGAAACACACAAGACAGTGTTACCAGGGACTGTGAACATACACCATACTGTGCTGTTTATGCCTACAGCTTCAGGTAGTACAACAGTTCATATGTGAGCTGGAGTCACCAGCAGTACCACTTACTGAGCATACATGTATTGCTTCAGCCTACATTGGGACACCACAGTTGTACACAAGGACCTACGTCACAACATATGCCATCCTACTATGTCTGCATCCCAATAACTGACACATCTTTCTCCGGCCTCACACCTAGGACACAAACTACCATGACAGACACAACCTCACACTAAGCTATCACACCATTACAAACCTTGCACACAGTCACTGTCACACTCATTCCACCTCACATAGCAGGTATATGTGTGTGTGCATTGTGTCATAGGTAGGTAATATGCTATTGGCCCTAGGGCCTAGGGCAGCCTAGCTATATGCTACAATGGCCTTTGACACACATGTAATGTGATTTCACTTGCTCCTGTCAACCGGATACACAGAGGTGACTCCCAGGGCATATTACCTATCTCCAAAACAATCATCAGGGGTATATATGACATCTGCTAATGAGGAGCCTTGTTTGTTCATGCTGGGTGGTTCAGTCCAGAGTATGGCATATTTGTGGATAGGAACCTGTACCTCCAGCATGTGCTGTTTAGTGAGGTGACAAGGATTAGGACCCTAGTTCATGTAGCCCAGAGGGATTGTGAGGTGCTGTCATGGTGGTTGGCGGACTGCTATGGGTGTGACATACCTCTGTTTGTCTGGCAGTGGTAACCTCTGCGTGGGTGGCATGCAACGCACTCTAGCTGTGGTATGTGAGTCAGTCTGCATAGGGCATGTGTTTGAGGGCAGTATTACTCTTTGTTAGGTACGTATGTGGCCTTTCCACTTGCTGTAGTTGTCATGTGAGGTACATACCACATAGGGCATTGTGATGAGTAGAGGGGAACACCAACCTATATTTCCCTAGATGATACACCTTTTGTGATGACACATACCACGTAGACAGATTACATTACTACTGTGGCACTGTGATTATCAAAGGGGAGCCTACTGTCTACATGTGTCCTGTGTATCCTTCTGACACCATCAGTATTAGGCAGGCTACCACCTATGTGGCAGTTACTGAGTAAGGTGTTTTGGAATGGGGTATGGCACTGCAGTATCAACACTGATGTTCAGTCCATGCCTTGGACAACAGGCACTTGTTGCAGTACATATGACCCCGTGTCTCCCTCACTCTCTCTCTCATATATATATATAGATATATATATATATATATGTATATATATATAAATATATATATATATATATATATATATATATATATATATATATATATATATATATATATGTATATATATATATATATATATATATATATATATATATATATATATATATATATATATATATATATATATATATATATATATATATATATATATATATATATATATATATATATATATATATATATATATATATATATATATATATATATATATATATATATATATATATATATATATATATATACATATATATCCATATCTATCCATATCTATCCAAGTCTATCCAAATCTATACATATCTATACATATCCATACATATCCATACATATCTATACATATATATATATATCTACATATATCCATATATATATCCATATATATCTATATAGATCTATATATATACATATATATCAATATATATCTATAGTTATCCATATATATCCATATATATCTAAATATATCCATATATATATATATATATATATATATATATATATATATATATATACATGTATATATACACATATATGTAAACATCCATTGCTGTACATATAGCTGCACATATAGGCACATACACTGCCCACCTTTCATGGTGGAGATATCAATTATGCAACAGTTCTGAGACATACGGTTATGTAATACTATTGCACAATGTTGTGCAGAATGCATTCTGCTGTCCTCAGGCCATATAGCTGTTGCAGGCCTCACTGCCTGTAGCTCAGTCCCACAGCGTTTAACAGCACATGACATATACCAGCACTGCTTGCTTTCTGCAATGCCACACACTACAACCTACATAAATATGTGCACATAGCAGCCTTCAACAACATACTTATGTCCAGCCTTCACTAACAGTTGCAGTATGTCCCTTGCCTATGCAAATGTGCATGTACATATGGATACGGACTGCTGCCACATATGGATGATTCACTGTATGTAGAGTACCCTTCAGACACATTTTTTGAATGTCACCAAATACATATCTGTTACATACCTTACCTTTGTATTCCTCACCTCCATCTGTTGTAGGTGTTGTTTTTTAATTTAAATTTTTTTATTTATTTATTTTTTTTGGTTTTGTTTCCTCTGTGTGTTGCTGTTTGTTTTCAGTGTCTGTCTCCTTCTGCCTGCTTGTGACTGTCTGTCTCTGTCTGTCTCTCTCGCTTGCGCTCTCTCTCTCTCTTTCTCTCTCTCCCACTTGTTGCAATGATATTATTGCATGTGTGGACAGCAGATCCAGGCTGCTTTTCCAGGTATCTCCACATGTGCATGTGATGGCCTCTGCCCACCATTTAGTAATTGCATGCAGCCTGTTGTGTGGTAATTGCAGTTCTCACTGTGATTTCAGGACACTGCTATAAAATGATAGGTTAGGTAGGCGTAGCCCTTTCAGTTTTGCAAGGTGGGAACCATGCTTGCTTGCTGTGGACACTTTTGTCTCAGTCAGAAGGTTGGTATATGTCTCATTTCTAAAGCTGGATTGTAGCCAGTGAAATGCATGTTGTACTGAAACCTGACTGTTGCTTCTTCCAGTATACTCTTCTCAGTGTGTAGGTTTACTCACACCTCCTAATGCTAACACTGGAAACATGGGAGTATGCACTTTCTTTTCGAATTAGAGAATTAACTGGCATATAACAGCAGTTATTGCAATGTATTCCTATGGCTTTCCTATTTTCCCTTAACATTCACTCATTGTAATGCATGTTATATGTCTTTCAGCACCAAGTTATTGTATATCTGCTGTGGTGTAGTGGTACTTCATGTAGACTGGTGAGCCCAAGATCCTGGGTTCGAGACTGACAAGGCATTTTATTTTGCTGCTGAGCAGTACAAGGGCCTTGTCATACAGAGTGACTAAGGCACTTTTAAGCAGTTGTAAGCGGGTTTGCACGGGTTTGCACGATGCTTAGCGATGCTAAGCTAAGCTTAGCTTAGCTTATTTTATTTTAGCAAAACTAAGTCAAGCTTGGCTTAGCTTATCATATCTTAGCAATGCTAAGCTAAGCGCACACATGCACACACTGGTGCAAACCTGCTTACTACTACAAGTGCTCACTCCCGCTAACCCCTGCGCTCATTTCTTTGACAGAAAAGTAAATGGGGATATAGGAATGTGGTGATAAAGGGTGCACAATGAGGGGAAGACAGTAGGGAAACCAGCTTGGGATGTACAGGATGGGTGTGGAGAGGGTCCATAGCTGCTCATTTCTTTACCAGCAACAGCTGTGCATATGCAATACATTAGGAGGGATATTTGAAACCTTCCACCCCTGAGAGAGGGGTGAGGTCAACTAAGTGTGTTGTACTACCAATTATGAATATCAGGCACATGCACTGTTTGTGAACTGCTACACTGTCATTAGTACATTACTCACTTCTGAACAGTTTGTGGTTTGCTTGTGCTGACATTAGCACAGTCTGCTCAGGACAACTGGACATATTTCACTACTGTGTATGCCTACCTACACCCTTGGTTGTGCCTGACTACATGGGTATGTAGTACCTTTGGGTAGGGGTGCTGAAGTGCAGAGTGCATTATTTATTATTGTGTGATGTTTATCTTACTGAACATGCAGAGTTGCTGTGTACCTCTAAGTCTATAAAGGCTAGTAGTCTGTCTGAGTAGCTCCCACCTGTGGACATATCCAGATGGTAGACAGAGGTCAGCCTAGTATTCTTTGACTGTGCACCACAGCATTCTTTTCAGCACCTGAACAATGGCATTGTCACAGGTGGTTGCTAGCAGTACATGGCTACATCCTTTGATATTTTGTGTTGTACTTCTACATAAGGGCATGCTTGTGGGATTCATTCTACAGCTATTTGCAGAGTGTGTAACAGCAGACAAGCTGATATGCCTGTGTGTTTCTGACTCTTCCAGGCCTCAGATACTCTCACGTATATATTTGAACAGCCTCAGGGAAAGGTTCATATAACTGGGATACACCTGTGATATATTTCAGACATTTTGCAGTTCAGACTTTGGGGGATTCAGAGCATATGTATTACTATACCTTTTCTGCTGTGCAAGCAGTGTCTACTCTCACTTATTGACATTTGTCATTAAGTGAGATTCCCCATCTTTCTGCCTACTGTTAGTACATTTCACAGGGAGTCAGAGGGGCACAGCTAACATTTGTTTACAAATCAGGGTCATCAGTGTAGAGCAGTCACTGTTGGGAGGTCTAGCCTGTGACCTATGCAAATATGCCACTGTTTATCCTGCTCTGTTACTGTGTGGGGTTTGTAAGGTGCTACTGTAAAATTATTCCCTACTAGCATGGCTGATTCTGTTTTCACAGTCATGTCATGCAATTCCACAACACTTGTTGGCTAAGGCCCACAGAACAAGATTTGTGTTATGCCATTCCTATTTTCCCTTTGCATTCACTCATGGTAATACATGATATATTGCTTTCAGCGCTACATTATTGTATATCTGCTGTGGTATAGTGGTACTTCATGCAAACTGGTGAGTCCAAGGTCCCGGGTTTGAGACTGGCAAGGGTATTTTATTTTGCTGCTGAGCAGTACAAGGGCCTTGTCATACAGAGTGACTAAGGCACTTTTAAGCAGTTATAAGCGGGTTTGCGTGAAGCTTAGCAATGCTTAGCTAAGCGCACACAAGCTCACACTCGCACACCCCGCTAACTACTGCTTAAAAGTGCTTACTCCCGCTAACCCCCGCACTCATTTCTTTTAAAGAAAAGAAAATGGGGAGATAGGAAAGTGGTGAAAAAGGGGGCACAAAGAGGGAAAGACAGTAGGGAAACCAGCTCAGGATATGCAGGATGGGTGTAGGGAAGGTCCATAGCTGCCCATTTCTTTACCAGCAACAGCTGTGCATATGTTTGAAATTTGGTGTGAAATTTGAAACCTTCCACCCCTGAGAGAGGGATGAGGACAACAAAATATGTTGTACTGCCAACTAGAATTATCAGTTTACATGTCCAGCGGACATGTGTGCGAATTGGGCAGCTATGTATGGAGCGTAATATTTTAGTGGGAACAGATTGCCCTTTTTTTATTTTTTTTTTCAGGTGAGAGTGGAATGTGAGGTAGAGGACGTAGGTACATTTGGGGATGTAGGTTGGGTAGGTAAACAGACAAGACAAACAAGACGCATACATGGGCAGAGTTTGACACATGGGGTGGGTGAACACAATTGATGGGGAAGGATGTTTGGAAATAGCAAGCCCATGAGCCCACAGATGGTAACAGTGGAACTGAGATCACCACCCATGGCCAGTCAACACTGCACCTTCACAGCCCCGAGGGTGGCTGGGCTGAGGGCTGTGTAGGACAGGCAGGCTCACCCGAGAGACACGCCACTCTTGCCTCGAGCTGGCGTAGGGGATCAGCGACTGAATGCTGGATCTCCCTACGCACCAGAGCCCGGACCCTAGCAAGGGTGACAGGTGGCCCTCCTCTGCCCACGCTTGCACGGGGGGACGAGCCCCATCCCATGCAGCGCTTCCACCCAAAGGTGGCACAGGACCATTAGAGGAGGGGAGCCCAGGCTGGGCACCAGAGCCGCTGGTGCCAGGTGCACTCGCCAACTGAGGAGGGACAGGTGGGTCCGCTGGGACCGGCCTTCCCATACGTTCTGTGATTAGGTGAGTTTAATTACAACATAAACAACAGCATTCCAGATTAGTTGTAACAGCATGCAGTAATATTCCCATTAATCCAACACACCAAGGTTCCAACAGTTGAACAGCAAGCATAACACATGCATATATTGAACGACAGTGGATATTCCAACAGCATGCAGGGATGTTTGGCAGCAACAGGCCACCATGAACGTGGTGTTTGAACAGGGCACATGCATCAACATCAATGCAAATATTTATAAAACGATATGACATATGTCCCAACAAATATTTAAGATTACACATACCCATTGATGTGTGGAATTGCATGGTTTATGCACATATGGTAGGGTGTAGAAAAAACATCAGTTAACCTCTTATAATGATCTTTTAGTCTACACTACATTCCCAGTGACTGCAAGTGTATATCCCCTACTTGTATTATTACACTTGCCACCATAGATTAGGTTGTGTCATGGGTTTGGCTAGTTCAATATATGCCTGACCTATATCTGACATACTAACTGTCCAGGATGCAGATGTTACTGCTACATATTTCTTGTTTGCATTTATATTTCTTTAGCTACATATCGGGGATGTTTTCACATGACATTTTCACTTCGATTTGTACAGAACCCTGCATTTCTTGACACACACTCACATTTCTGGTGAATAATTACATGCTACATGTGTGCCAGGTTTACTTATTCATGCCAGCCAGTAACTGACTATTGTGGACTGTATATATGTTTCACAGCTACTAGCACTTCCATCACCCACTTTATATGGGACTGCATAACTCTGGGTTGCCAGCACATTTTCAAACAGTACTGTTTGTATAATGCAAGGGTACAACAACATTTCAGACTCTGTGACACAGACACACTTTGGGTTTTAGACCTTTATTAATGACATTGCGCACTTTTCCACAGGCTCACTCCTTTATTTGTTTTAACGGTGTTTTTGGCAGACATGTTCAAGACATATTATACCTTTATTAATAGGTTAGAACAATCTTTTTTTGGGCTCACTCACTTATGTTATATGACAGTGCCTGCAGAGATATTATTCCAGACATATGTTCCTTTCTTAATGGGTTACTACACTCTTTTTCTGCCTCTCTGACGTTTTTATCTGACAGTACATGCAGAGGACTTATTCAGGCAATTCTATGGCTGTTTTATTGGACTACAACACTTTCTTTCATGCTCTCTCCCATATTTTATATAACAATACATGCAGAATAATCACTAACCTGCCTGGTGGCGCAGCCTTAGCAGCCTATCAGCATAGGCTTGCTGATTCATAGCACGGTCACCTGCAGCTGTAAAGTAAATGAAGGGATACTGAGACATACCTATCCATTATACATACTCCATTATCACTTCTTACATACTGCATTCCATGGCTACATACTCAGTTGTGGGGCATTCTGCATCCCACGGGCCTCCTGTATCCACTGGTTCAGGTGGTCCTGCTTTCGTCTCTTCAGGTCTGCATGCTGGTGACGGACCTGCTCACCAGTCTGAGGAACGTCTGTGGCACTGGTGAGGTCACGAGTTAACCGGTTCCAAGCCTCTGCCTTGAACTCCATCCCTTGGAACTGGCCCTGCAGGAGTCTTGAATCGTGATGGTGGACAAGGAGCCAAACCATGTATTTGGACTCCTCGATGCCCCAATGTTGTGCTCGGAAGCGTGAACCCTCTCCTGCACCTGCCATTCTGACTGCAAATGTGAGCTACAATCAGTTATGGCAAGTATTCCTGCCTATGGGGCTTAAATATGCCGCATTTCCCGCACTTTTTTGTGATTGGCCATTTTGTAAAATTCTCGGCTGACTGCAGACCTGCTTAGTAATGGTTAAACTACCATTCGTAAGTTTATGAATGTTAATAGTGGCTGTTTCCCCTATGTTGTCATGGCTTAGTGGTTCTGTACTGTGATTATGATGCACAGGGTCCTGGGTTCGAACCGTGTCATTCTTTTATTTTAATACTGTCTAGACAGGCTAGGGGGTGTGGCTGCGTTTAAGCAACTTAGCTCTATGTTGCTCCATGGTGCCCTGGTTGGTGCGGCGTGCACGTCCACGTAAACACATTGCGCTGGGTAAAGCACTTTTAAACTTTGGGCAACTCTATTGTGCCGGGTAAAGCGCTATTAAACTATGGGCAACTCTGTTTAGCTGGGTAAAGCGCTATTAAACTATGGGCACCTCTGTTTAGCTGGGTAAAGTGCTATTAAACTATGGGCACCTGTGTTTAGCTGCGTAAAGCATTGCTTAACAGCAGGCTATTATATATCTGGGTCCTTTAAAAATATTTAGTTTGTTCACTGATAAATTGGCCATGTCACTGCTTTTAATAAAATTTTAATCATATATGTCTGGTATTATTTCAAATACTGATTTAAAACATAAATAAGAAAGGGAGTGGTGGGACTCGAACCGTGAATGCCTTCTCTTTGTGCATACGCTCTACCATTACGCTATTGCAATTTGGTGTGATTTGCATAAACATTCTTTCTTATGCTCTTCTATGTCAGAATTGTTAACTCTAGCTAAGCAATGGGCACACCCGCGCACACACGCACAAATACGGGCAGCTATATCGTGGATTTAAAAAATATATATATAATTATTTACTTTACATAAGTGTGATGGGGGTTGACAGTGTCAGGGAGTGTGGTGTTGGGTGCAAGTACATTTGAGTGAACTCGCTCTTGTGTGTTGATATTATGCTTTTTAAAACCTTGCAGGGGCGTGCACATTTAGACTGCTCGGCAGTTGTACACGCCCCCTGCTTTCCTACTCAGTCCATGTAAGAGTTACGGTTGAGTCAGCATGCCCTCATGAATATTCATGGCATGCTGATGTCAAACCGTTCAACTGCAGCCTCCGAGTAAGACTTATTAAGTCTTACATGGAGGATTAGTGAATCCAGGGGAATATGTTGATAAATTGATATATAAAGCTGATGGGAAAAATAATACTAATGGGAAAAATTATGATATCAACCTCTCAGGTAACCTAAATGTCATGTGTACCTCTAATACACTTGACTTAAATGGATAAATATGTACATATAAAAATGTACATATAAAAATCGGAGGCATCATTGAAAATAACCATGAATACACTATTATAAACTTTTATAAACTTTTCCTTCTTATTAGTTCATCTCCAATACTGGCTTAAGAGAAATGTGGTCATTAAGCCCAGGTGGTGTTGCGGCATCAAAATACGACTGCCACCATATTTCCTTGTAGCTTAATAATGTCTTATAATCACCCCCTCTAGGGTCCTTTCTGATGGTATCTAAAATGGCAAATTTGAATTCATGTGCGTTATCCTTCTTTTCAATATGTCTATATAAAGCGTTAGTAGGGTCCTTCTTCCTGATGTTGTACATATGGTCATATATCCGTTTTTTGAAACTTCTCTCCGTCTTACCCACATAATAGCTTACACATTTGTTACACTTAGCCAAATAAACTATAATTTTTGTTTTACAATTTCCTTTTGTAAATTTAACTGTTGGCCTAAATCCATTGTAAATAATCAGTTCTTCTTCTTGCAATATATACCTACATTGGTTGCATTTCCACATTTTATGGCATGTGCCCTAATTACCTTTTCTCTGTCTCTCATACCTACATCGTGTTGCTCCAAATGACTTTTAATATTTTGTCCCATTTTAAATATTGTTATTATTCTGTGGAATAAACATCTTTTTTCAAACATAGAGGTGATTGGACACTTATTGGTGATACTGTGGCAACTTCTTCTTAAAAGTACTCAATTTTATTTATTCTGCTGCATTTATTAGTGCTTGGTAGTAGCCTGATTACATTTTAACTGTTATTCTAAGTCTTTTGGTTTAAGCACTTGGGCTTCAAACCGGTTGTTTTAAATTAAGGTTTGTGGTCTGCACTGTTGTGGCAGGACAGGTAGCTTACATCCTTCTAAGCTGCGAATTGCTGATTGAAGGCTCAGTGTCTGCTATTCTAAAAGTGTATTAGTTCTGGCTTAAGCACATGGGCTTCAGGACAGTTATTTATTCTACATTAAGAAGGTTCATGGTCTGCACTCTTGTGGGAGGAAAGGCTGGATACTGCCCTTCTGAGCTGGGAATTTCTGACCACAGGCTTATTGTGCATGCTTATTTGAACTATTTCTTTCTGAAATTGGTGTGCCTTGTTGCTGTAGCATAGACCAGATTCAGGCCTGCTGAATCTAGCTTTGTTTGTATAACTTGAGCACTGATCCAGGCCATCTATTTTTGGAGAAGGTTGCTCTGCATCCTAGTAGCGGGAGTGTGCAGTTAGAACTTGTCTGATTGAAGACTGCTGGAACAGGGCTCAGTTTTGAGCTTTTTCTGGTTAATTGGGTACCTTGTTTAAATCAGTTTGTTCATTTTCTATTGTTTTATGTATATAAAAATAAATTTGCACTTTATTCATCTGCTTTTTCTGTATTTGTGTTTCTTCCTATTTTTTTACTAGGGGCATTGACTACAACTCTGATCTGAGATATATAACAATAAGTATCCTTTTCTGTGCATTTAAAGTGTATTTTTTTTATTGTATCTGCTTTATTTTCTGAAAAAAAAAAAAAAATATATATATATATATATATATATATATATATATATATATATATATATATATTTGTTTCCCACCTTTCTAAGCTAGTATAGTCCAGTTTTCAGGCTAGCGCTGTATTCAGGGCTGTGTTAAATATCTCTGTGCTTGCCCATATCTTACTTGGACAGAAGGAAGTTTCTCGGTTCACCTGTGAGAGAGGGGAGCTTTGAGCAGCCTATCTGTCCCTGAAGGAGTGGTTTCAGCCCAGAAATTAGTAGTTTATTGGCCATTTTTTAGCTAATTTCTATCTCTTTCATTTCCCTGCTATAAAAACTGCATTTGTCCAGTTTTGCGTGCCGGTCAGCGATGGTTAATTAGGGTATAACTATTTCCGGCTCCACAAAGTCTCCTCTTCATTTTTTGCCTTGGAACTAGACAAACTTTCAACTTAAGCACTCAAGCCATTCATTTCTCATCCCGGCACTTGCTAAAAGCTCATAGCAAGCATTTATAAACCCTAGCACTAGACCCCCCCCATACTGTACAGAAGGAGAAGGCTCTCTATTTGACCTTACCAGCCATTCAGTAAAACAGTTCACTTTTCCTATCCAGGCATGTCCAAAGGGCAGTTTCAGGAGTACACTCCAGTCCAACTGGTGAATCTGGGCATTTTGAGGCAATGTTACAACTGCCTCATGTACACAGACAACTCTCTCCTCCTACCATCAAACACTAATACATGCAAGACATGCAATTATACAGCCAAACTGGAGGCTAAGCTCTCTCAACCCATGACTGGATCAGACAGTCAAGAGGGGAAGGGAAATACTTGCATCACACCACCAGTCTCACATAGACCCATTAAACCAGCACTGGCAAAAAACACACATGAATACATGAAAGCATACTCGGAGGCTCTAACTAAAAATCTGAAAAAGCAACAGAGACCTCCAAAGCAGACATTCAAGTAACCTCCACCCCATCAACACAAACCATGAAACACATACATCACAAAACCAGTGTGCCATGCAATCACAGCCCTTAAGGCAAAATAACATACCCAACATACTAGTAATAGGTGACTCTATAGTGAGGCACACTGACATCCCACTCAGTAGGCTGAATAAGGAGAAGGTTACTCTTAGCTGCCTGTTGGGTGCCAGGATCTGCCACATAACACAAGCACTCAGGTCACTCCAGAACAAGTACAAATATGACTTTGTCATTGTCCATGTTGGTGTGAATGACCTGAGCCGTACCTCCCTGGGCTACATGAAAAGAGACATGGAAGAGCTCTCTGATCACGTAGCCCAAGCCGGTATGACCCTGACCCTGAGTAGCATCCTGCCCTCACCAAGAGTGATACCACGGTATAAAGAAAAAATTATCAGTTTCAACAATTGGCTAAGTTCCTGGTGTCATTCAAAGGGGATCCACTGTCTGTCCACCTGGGATGACATGCTCGATAAGCCACGCTGCTTCGCTAGAGATGGCTTGCACCTGTCACTCTTAGGCTTTCGAATACTGGCCAAGGCTCTTGCCACCCCCATAGTGCCTTTTTTAGGCAAGGCTCAAAAGACAAACCCACCGCCACAAATAGCACAAGTAGCAAAAAACTGAGGGTAATGCTACTCAATGCCAGAAGTCTAAACCTAAAAATGCATGCACTCGAGGCACTCCTCAGTACGGAGAAAATCAATATATGTGCAGTAACAGAAACCTGGTTTAAGGTTCCAGAGAGCACCCCAGCACTACCAGGCTACAACTCATACCATACATTTCAGCCACAGAACCCAGACCAAAATACAAAAGGCGGAAGTGTATCCATATTCATCAAGGATACCCACACCACCAGGTTAGTGGCACAGCACAATGCTTCAGAGATCATCCAACTGCAGATAACAATGGGCAAAACTGCAATTCAAACTGCAGCTTGCTGCAGATCACCCACCATGTCCCAGGGCCCCTGTTCCTCATTTCTGGAAACACTGGGAAACAAAAAGGTCCTACCAAACACCCTAATATTGGGTGATTTCATTTACTCATACATTAACTGGGAGAACTACTAAAGTACTAACTCCCTTGCCCAACATTTCCTAAAATTTATAAACTCAAATGCCCTGGATCAGCTGGTTAACAATTTCACCAGAGGTGCCAACATACTGGACCTGGTTATCACCAACATAGGTGACCGGTGATCCACACCTGAGGTCAACCCCTTGCTGGTTAGATCTGACCATAAACAAATCACTTTGGATATCCACATTCTGCCCCCACCCCTGGACAAGGAAACCACCATGAAAAACTTTTCAAAACAAACTTCACATTACTTAAGACCAAGGTGGAAAGTTTCAAAGCCCCCATGCTAAAGGATAATGCTGTCCAAGCTGCAAAATCCTTTACTAATGCATTCTATGGGCACCTACAAGAATGCATGGATTGTGCTATCCCAAGCAAAACCAAAACTCACTCCTCCAAGATAAGAAAACCAGTCTGGAGGACCCCTGCCATAAACAAGCTATACAATAGAAGGAGGAAACTAGTAGAGAAAAGAGTAAAATCCCAAGAAGGGAAGACATCCCTGATCAGTATCAGTAAGAAACTATGATCCCTCATAAAATCATCCAAGGCGAGCTTCGAAAGAAAAATTGCCAAGGACTCCAAAGATAACCACAAGGCATTATTTAGCTATGTCAATAATCTAAGTAGCAATGCTCAGATCTGCTCAGAATTGGTGCAGAATTGCACAAAATACACTGAACTGACCGATATTGCCAACATCCTGGCAGACAGGTTCAATGCATACTTCACCCCCTCTCATCCCCAAAAGGGCCCATGACCATACCAGAAGAATGTAGAGCCCCTGAAATCACAGACACTCTGGTTAAAACAGTCCTCTCCAAAGCCAAAAACACAGCATCAATGGGACCAGACGGTGTCCCATGCTGCATCCTACACAAGCTCAAAGATGAACTAACCCCTCACCTAAACACACTGTTCAAACTCAGCCTCTCCACAGGCTACATACCCATAGAGTGGCACACAGCAATGGTTATTCCACTCCACAATGGTGGAGCCACAACAGATCCCTGGAACTATCGCCCTATAAGCCTGACTAGCTTGGTCTGCAAGGCTATGGAGTGCATCATCATGGAACTCATTAACAGAGACATTGGGAACCTCCAAACACTGGACCCTACCCAATCCGGCTTTGTTTAGGGCAGATCATGCCTCCTAAACCTTGTGGACTTCTTTGATACAGTTACCAAGGCTATAGATGAGGGAAAGGTGGTACACACAGCCTACCTAGACCTCACAAAGGCCTTCGACACCATTCCCCATTCTGGTATTATAGACAAGCTCACCAACCTGAACATAAACCCCTATGTCACAAGATGGGTTGCTAACTGGCTCATGGACAGAACCCACATGGTGAGAGTTGTGGGAGCTAGGTCTGACTCTAAACCGGTTACAAGTGGCGTTCCCCAAAGCTCAGTCCTAGGACCCATCCTGTTCAGCATATACTTCTCAGAGGTACAGGCAAGCACAGGAGGACTACGGCTGACCAAGTTTGCAGACGACTGCAAACTATGGGCTATAATTGACTCTCTGGCTGACACAGACATCCTCCAAAAGGGTCTCACTGAGACGGATACCTGGTGTCAAAATCATGGCCTCAAGCTAAATGCCAAAAAGTGCATAGTCATCCCCTTTGGAAAAAACAAAGTATCCACAAACTACCATATAGGTGGTATTCCCCTAAATACGGAAAACGTAATAAGGGATCTGGAGACCCAAGTAGATAGTAATCTCTCCTTTGATAATCACATTGCCAAAGTGGTTAGAAAATCCTTCTATGTGGCCCACCTAATCACAAAAGGGTTTGCATCCAGATCAAAAGAGATCATTGTGCCCCTCTACTAATCACTCATCAGACCCATCATAGAGTACAACGCCCCATTTGGGATGTACCTTACAAAACACCTGCAACAGCTGGAAAGACCACAGAAGTACCTCACCAAGAGGATCACTGGCCTCAAACATATGCACTATGCAGCTCGACTGAAGAAACTCCAGCTGTACTCAGTTGCATACCACCTACTCAGAGGTGATCTCTGCCTGACATACAAGGCCATGTCCAACCCAATATTGATGGACATGCTCCACCTAAAGAAATCCTTATCCCCTCGAGCCACACGCTCTGGGGATCTAAACCTTACCACAACAATAAATAGGACGTGCTGGAGGGATAGATTCCTGTCCCAGAGACTTCCCATGCTTTGGAAAAAGATTCCAATCTACATTAGGCAGAGCTCCTTGCTAACACTCTTCAAGAGAAACCTTGACTAGTGGATGGAAAACAGGAAAGTTTACCCCGGGGATCACTTCAGTGGCTCTGCTGGACAGAGGCACAGGAAACTAATCTAAGGGGGTAGCAAAAGCCAACACATTCTGGCTAGGCTTATAAATGCCTTCAGGCAGATAGCCTAGTACCTACCTATGAACATATTGTTGTATATAATTGCAATAAGGTAGTCATAGAAACTGCATGTGCTTTATTATTATTTGTTTCAGTTTTAATTTATGGGCTCATTTCAATTTTTCACTCAGAGTAAAGGTAGAGGTCATTTCTGTGATAAAAGACCTTTTCTAAATCTGCCCATTCATTGATCTGCAATGCATTCAGTGTTTGGGAGAACTTTATTACCTGCAAAATGAAAGCGTCTCATACATAAAAGAATGCTGAGCCTAGTCCATCTGACTAAAATTAACTTTTAATTTTGTTTCTTTGATGTGTAGTCATTAATGTGTGTGAGCATGTACAGACACTTGTGTGTGTGTGTGTGCGCAAACACACACAAACACACACACACACACACTTGTGCAATGGAGTTATGGTAAGTGATATGGGTGTAGTCCTTTTATTCAAGGGGGCAACTCTTTGATTGATATATATATATATATATATATATATATATATATATATATATATATATATATATATATAAATATATATATAAATATATATATATATATATATATATATATATATATATATATATATCAGGTCACAATTCAAGGCACTTATGTTTTCACACTGGTGATGGAATAAGTATATGGGATCTGTACAGATCCCTGATGGCACTTTCTGCCGAAGCAGAAATCACCGAACATACATAACTGAAAGTGCTGTTCACCGAAGCAGTACTTTCGGTTAAGTACACTGGTTGTGCCGGTCACACTACGGTGCGGTTAAGGGAGAATTCCCTTTTCCCCACTGTAGTGCGACCTCAGAGTGAGAATATAAATGTAGGGGGGGTGCAGGGGGGCTTGCCCCCCTGCATAAAAGAAGATTTTTTTTTTTCGAACACACTTTAACGAAAGCGCTTTTTCGGTTAAAGCCCTTTCGTTAAAGTGCTTTCGGTTATTGTGGATTTGGACTATTGAAATTTTATTATATTTATATATATATATATATATATATATATATATATATATATATATATATATATATATAGATATATATATATATATATTGTTGAGTTTCTCTCATCAAGTATCCATGTTGAATAAACATGTTTGGAGCTTTCTGAATGTCCAGCATCATGGGTGGAAGGGAGCAATGATATGTATACAGAATGGACTATTCCCTTTTCACTGTGACAGTGCAGTCTTACAGCAGACATATATAATACCTGGGGGCTGTGAGGCACACTGCTAAGCCCTGAAATGCACTGTTTCACTTAAGCACTTGGGAATTAATCCTTTGTGCACACAAGCTAGAAGTTCAAGTATCTTTTAAAATTGTAATATTTATTCCATTACAAGTTCAAAAATATAGTAAGTACCTTGACTTGTGACCTTCTGGATTATTAACATCCAAACAATCAATCATGTTATATAAATTACCTGCTGCAATAGGAAAGAGCCACTGTGAACCAAATGGGCCAATAGGATACTGAAGATAATTTTCATGAATAGTTAGAGAGTATCAGAGTAAATTACTCATATAAACCTTTAAGCAAATTACTTCAATAGATAGATGAACATATTAAAAGCGTATACGCTTGTACATGTACCTGCTTAAAATGCAATCCAAAAAAATTGACAGCAGAAATCTAGGTTACTAGGCTATTGATCTGTAAGGATGTTTAAAAGCTTAACTATATATTCCCATTATGTTCTTACCCATTATATTTTAAGTACAAATAACCCAGAGATTAGCAGAATATTTACTTGTTGCTCCTTTCTGTGAGGGACAAGGTTTCTAAACCATGGGCAGATTTGCTAGTACCCATCCATTCATCTAGATTATATTTGAAAATGTAAGAAAAGTGCTTTGCTTTATGTGGAGAGGATAATGATTTCAATGAAGTATAATTCTCTGTCATACATATCTATCCCCTCAACATATTCTATTTATGTTGCAAAAGAAGTTAAGATTTCTTGAGCAGGTGTTTATATCCTCATTGGACTTGTAAATGTGCAATAGGTCTGACAAGATAGGGTCTGCTGAGGCTCTGTATGTGGGGTAGAGATAACCCCTCAGTAACTTGTAAGATACAGAAAAGAGGGACAAGGCTTTGAGATGCTCCACACAGTTTTTTTATGATTTAGCCCCTTGATTTTCTTAGTAAGAATTGTAGACATTCAAGTTTTTCAGTTGTTTGAACAGTTACATACCAAAGGGGTACTATATTCAATGATCAGCCTGATGAATGCAGACTACAATGGAATGATCACATCCCTGTACCTAGATGCCAAACATTTTATAATAAGCTGTGCAATGAAAAAAGACTTTGTTACAATAGTGGATATGTGGTGATTTAAGGACAGTTCATTGGTTGGACCGGATCCCAAGTCTCTAACTACTCGTTCAGTTTTCAGGAGTGTGTTGTCAATATGATAGTTATAAGGTACTTCTTGTTTGCTTAAGGATACTCTTATATATTTCTTGACATTTAGCCTTAGTCCATGGTTTTCACTTAAGCTATTGATTTGGGAAAGGCCCTCTTGGAAGATCTTTATGTTCGCTGGAGAGTTTATGATGGCAACAACTTTACAATCATATGCAGTCTTGGTCAGCCATAAATCCTTAATAGTAGCTTTGACCTCCAAGTAAATAGAAAGAGGAGTAGCCCAAGGACCGAACCCTGGATAATATTGCAGCTCTCCCTAATTTATTAGATTTCTGTTTGTGAGACAATTTGCCACCCAATGAGTTACACAGTGATTAAAGATAAGCTGGGATAGCTTATCTACAACAGTTGAGTGTGGGATGGTGTTGAACACCTTTGTCCACATCCATTGCTTCAGTAACCTTCTGAAAGAAGTCAGCCAGTTTAAGTAGATAGGATCTGCCCTTGACAAATTTGAACTGGCGAGAGTTTATAGATTATCTATGTCCTTATTTGTTAATAAGACTTACAGAATTAACAAAATAATCATAAGGGACTTCCCTCTGCTGGTTTATTGCCTTTTTGAGTGGATATCAACGTTTTGTTTGCTCAGTGTGGGCTTTGGTGGGGTAAGTAGATTTGAAAGATACCTTTTAGGGTGGGACACCTGTTAGTTTTATGTTTGAGACTGCAGGCTACAACTAGTTGTTAGTAGACAGTTAAGTTTTCTTTGAGGGTACTACAGTGATGGGGCCTATAATTGAGGTTGGAGGCAAACCTGACAGTTTTGTTGTAGAATTGTAGTTTAAAAATTTGATTAACATGGACATTTGCAACTGTAAGGGAGTCTTATAGTATAATATTATTTAATTTTAATGTTTAGAGGAAAAATTCCAATTTGGCATCAATGGAGCACCTTCATATGGTACCTTATATTGCCTTTGTGTCATTCAAAATTTTCTTACAGCAAACTGCAGAATGACTCTGTGATGTAAAACTTTCAATGTCAGTATTAGTGTCTTATTGTATCAGGTGGTATCATAAAATGCATTTCTGAAAAATAGGTACAACTGTAATAATTATATAGATCCATTAACTTTTATGAATGCATAGGTTCATAGGTTCATAAGTAGGTACTAGGCTATCTGCCTGAGGGCATTTATAAGCCTGGCCAGAGTGTGTCGGATTTCGCCACCCCATTGATTGATTAACTGATCCTCTGTCAAGGAGAGCCAATGAAGTGATTCCAGTGGTGTATTTTCTGTTACCAATCCACTCATCAAGGTTCTCTTGAAGAGTGTTAGTGAGGGGCTCTGCCTAATGTAGTTTGGAATTTTGTTCCAAAGCATGGTGAGTCTCTGTGACAGGAATCTATCCCTCCATCATGTTCTATTTATTTTTGTGGTGAGGTTTAGCTCACTAGAACGCATGGCTCGCAGTGACTTGGATTTCTTTAGGTGGAGCATGTCCATCAATTCTGAGTTGGACATGGCTTTGTAAGTCAGGCAGAGATCACCTCTGAGTAAGCAATATGCCATTGAGTACAGCAGGAGTTTTTTCAGTTGGGCTGCATAGGACATATGTTTGAGGCCAGTAATCCTCTTGCTGAGGTACTTTTATGGTCTTTCCAGCTGCTGGAAGTGTCTTGTGAGGTACATCCCAAATGGGGCATTGTACTCTATGATGGGTCTGATGAGTGACGAGTAGAGGAGCACTATAACCTCTTTATTTCTACAGGTGAACCCTTTAGTAATTAGATGGGCCACATAGAAGGATTTCCTAACTACTTTGGCAATATAATTGTCAAAGGAGAGATTACTATCTACCTGGGTCCCCAGATTCCTTATTACCTCTTCTATATTAAGGGGACTGCCACCTATGTGGTAATTCGTGGATGTTTAGTTTTTCCCAAATGGGATGACTATGCATTTTTTGGCAATTAACTTGAGGCCATGATTTTGACACCAGGTGTCCGTATCAGTAAGGCCCTTTTTGAGGATGTCCGTGTCAGCCAGAGAGTCAATTATGGCTCCCAGTTTGCAGTCATCATCGAACTTGGTTAGCTATCATCCTCCTGTGTTTGCCTGTACTTCTGAGAAGTATATGCAGAACAGTTGGGGTCCCAGGACTGAGCCTTGTGGGACACCACTTGTGACTGGTTTTGAGTCGGACCTGGAGCCCGCTATTCTTACGGTGTGAATTCTGTCTGTAAGCCAGTTGGCAGCCTATCTCTTGACGTAGGGGATTATGTTCAGGCTGGTGAGTTTTTCTGTAATACTCGAGTGGGGAATGGTGTCAAAAGCCTTGGCAAGGTCAAGGTAGGCTGTGTGAACCACCTTTTCCTCATCTATGGCCTTGGTGACTGTCTCGGAGAAGTCAACCAGATTTAGTAGGCATGATCTGCCCTTAACAAAGCCAAACTGGGTCGGGTCAAGGGTTTGCAGGTTTCCAATGTCTTTGTTAACGAGTTCCATGATGATGCGCTCCATAGCCTTGCAGACCTGGCTAGTCAGGCTTATGGGGTGATAGTTACCAGGGTCAGTTGTGGCACCTCCTTTGTGGATAGGAATAACCATTGCTGTGTGCCATTCTATGGGCATGTAGCCTGTGGAGTAGCTGAGGTTGAACAGCATGTTTAGGTGTGGGATTAGTTTGTTCTGTAGTTCATGCAAGACGCAGCCTGGGACACCATTTGGTCCCATTGACACTGTGTTTTTGGCTTTTGAAAGGGCTGTTTTCACCTGTGTGTCTGTGATTTTTGGGACACTATACTTTTCTGGTATTGTTGTTGGCCCTTTTGGAGGTGAGGGGGGGTGAAATTTGCACTGAATCTATCTGCCAGGATGTTGGCAATATCAGTAGGTTCAGTATATTTTGTGCTATTTTGCACTAGTTCAGTGCATATCTGTGAGTTGCCACTTAGATTCTTAACATAGCTAAAGAAGGCTTTGTGGTTATCTTTTGAATTCTTGGCTATTTTTCTTTTGAAGTTAGCCATGGATGACTTCATGAGGGACCTTAGTTTCTTACTGATACTGATCAGGGATGTCTTTCTTTCTTGGGATTTGCTTTTTTCTGAACTAGTTTCCTCCTCCTTCTATTGTATAGCCTGTTTATTGCAGGGGTCCACCAAACTGGTTTCCTTCTCTTAGAGGAGTGCGTCTTGGTTTTACTAGGGATGTCATGATCCATGCATCCTTGTAGGTGCTCATAGAGTGCATTTGTAAAGGTTTCTGCATCTTGGGCAGTGTTATCCTTTAGCGTGGGGGCTGTGAAACGTACCACCTCTGTCTTAAGTAAGGTGAAGTTTGCTTTAGAAAAGTATTTTACTGTGGTTTCCTTAGTTGGGGATGGTGGTGGGGTGTGGACATCTAGAGTGATTAGTTTATGGTCTGATCTAACCAGTGACGGGTTGACCTCCGGTGTGGAACACCTGTCACCCATGTTGGTGATGACCAGGTCCAATATGTTTTCACCTCTGGTAGGAGAGTTTACCAGCTGATCCAGGGCATTTAAGTTGATGAATTCCAGGAAGCGCTGGGCCTGGGAATTTGTACTCGAGTAGATTTCCCAGTGAATGGTAGGGTAATTGAAATCGCCCAATATGAGGGTGTTCAGTAGGACCTTCATGTTTTCCAGTGTCTCCAGAAAGGCGGAGTGGTGGTCCTGGGTCATGGAGGGTGATCTGTAGCAGGCCATAATTTGCATTGCAGATTTGCCCAATGTTAGTTGCACATGGATGATCTCAGAGGTATCATGCTGCACCACTAACCTGGAGGTGTAGGTATCCTTGATGAATATGGATACACCCCCTCCTTTTGTGTTTCGGTCCATGTTCTGTGGCCAAAACATGTGGTATGAGTTGTAGCCCAGTAGTGCTGGGGTGCTCTCTGGAGCCTTGAACCAGGTTTCAGTTACTTGGATGCTCATAAGTTCAGCAAGTTTGGTACTATGATGTAAAATCTCCGAAGTGCCCCTTTTGTTAGATAACATAATGAATGCAGAAACAGTCATATGTAAAATCCAGAAATTAATTTGTTTTACTTCCAAAAAACGTGTAACTTTTAGTAGATATATTATGTCAAATTAAATATCAGATAAACTATGTTATCTAAATAGATAATTTTAATAGCTGCCCATTTTAAAAACACAATAAGGCACCTGAAGCTGTGCAAGTTCAAACATAACAGGACAATTGGATTCATGCTTCTGACTCATACCTCACAATGCTGCTGAGAAATGTAGTATAACATACACAATGCAATACCTCTTAACATACACACATGCACACATGTACTCACACAAACATAGATAAATGATTAGATAGGTACATGGGGTGAGGTGTGTGTGTGTGTGTGTGTGTGTGTGTGTGTGTGTGTGTGCATGTGTATGCGTAGATGTGCTATGTGTGTGTCTGTATGTGTACACAGATTACGATTACAACATTCTAGTTTTACAAAATGTTTGCTATTTCTTTCCTTAGAAGTCTGTAATATGTAATTAGTGACTAAATAAAAACATGAAGGAACTACATTCCCATAAGGAAATAGAAACGTGCTTTCTTACACAGAGATAGATCTACAGTGTGCAACTTATACAGTACTGTTTCCATTGGATGGGAGTGAAGATGATAGATGTTCTCAAAAATCTGGTCAAGTAAAATCTTCAACAGGATTTCTGTGGCTGCTGTCAGAAAGAAAACAGAGGCAAACTCTTTCCAGGCAATTTAAATATTAGTGCCATTTCTTTTTCTTTCTAGATTTACAAAATGCATTTATGTAAAAAATGTTGCTGTAAGTAATATATTTTTTGTTTACACTGCCTTCAAGCTTCTTAAAGTTTGCCTTCTTTCCATAAACATCATTTGTGAGGTGGCAAAGCAACCCAAAATGCAAACTGACTTGAAACTGTGATAAGCCCTAACATCATATGTTGGTTCATTGTCTTCTAAGCAAATGATATCAATGTTTATGTGACCCTGAAGCCATAAACTACGGTGGTGGAACAGAAAGAGGGGGCTGTATGCAAATTAGTAGCGGGATGTCTGCTGCCAGGCTTAGTCTGGAGTCTCTGATTTTTAAATTACTCCAGGAAAGATATTTCATTAGCAGAGTAATATAATTAATAAAATAGCTTGACCTGAACTAACAATAACTTGTTTAACTTTTTTCAAAATATTTGCTTAACATAAGAAAGCAAACAGTAAGAATGTGTTACTTGGTTGTCTCTGTGAACAATTTGCTGTCACAATTTTTGAAGCTGAAATAACTTATCAGGGTAAAGTTGAAAGGTCTTTGTATGCACAAAGCTTTCTTAGAAGGACTGTTTAGCTTAAAGCTCAAATGGTTAAAGCTGCTATGGGTTTAGAAAAATCGATTTACCCTTTTTTATGTAAGAAATAGTGGCCAACAGGATGTGTGTTATTCAAGAAATAAATCACACCTAGGGGTGTTCTAAGGCCCAACTCCACAGGTGGAGGACCTCTACAGCCCTAGAAGGGTGTTATAACACATACCCAGGAGAATATTATTGTACTTTGAGAATGGGCTGTCTGCAAATTTATTTTGTATTTGTTTTTTTTTTTGTTTTTTTTTTTAATAATGTATACATATTTTTATATATTTTGATGTAAAATAGTTCCTCCACCTAATGAATCAAACTTGCTTTAGCATATTTATTTTTGCTAAAAATACTATGTAAATACTTAATGTCTAGGCACACACACACACCACACACACAGAAACAATTCAGAAGCACAAACATAGACTCATACACAAACACAGAGAAAAACACACATGCACTTTCAGAGCCACAAACATGCACACACATATACATTGATGTAAAACATACTTCTCAACCTCTCAGTGTAAGAAATTATATTTTATTTTATTTATATTTGTTTACTAGGGTAGTGCACTGATCAATATTGACAAATTTCAGGCTCAGTCTAGGTGAATATAAAACATTTCACAAACAAAAAATATGGAAATGTAAGCAATAATAGAGTAAGAGTAAAATAGATATCTGGACAAAGCCAATAATAATGGGGGGGGGGGCAAAGCCCCAAAAATAAGGACAGCTTTTAAATATTTTTCTTTTAAACTCAGAAAGTTGCTAGAATAACAGATTTTGGGTTATGAAGAATGTGAAGTCTAAAACTCAAAAGTCTTTCATTATTTAGTGACTTTGGTTCTTAATGTTTTGCTATTAAACCACACATTTTATGCGGAAGAGATCAAAAATAAGAGGCAAAAATCCTGCTAAAATCTGAACCATTGAGAGGCATGATGTAAACACAAACAGAGCAATTTTATTCATCCTCCCAATTTCGATATGTGAACAAATAAATGAAACACACACACACACACACACACACACACACACACACACACACACACACACACACACACACATGCACACACACACACACACACACACACACACACACACACACACACACACACAAACATGCACACATGCACACACACACACACACACACACACACACACACGCACACACACACACACACACACACACACAAACATGCACACACACACACACACACACACACACACACACACACACACACACACACACACACACACACACACAAACATGCACACACACGCACACACACACACACACACACAAACATGCACACACACACACACACACACACACACACACACACACACACACACACACACACACACACACACACATACAACTCTTTGCAGCACACTCCCATCCCAACCCCCGTTACTGTCCATGGTTTTGTTTTCACTGAGAATTTGAGACGGTTGAAAATGCATATTATTAAAAGTTTCATAACTCTTACTGTTTACAAATCGATGCTGATGCACTACCTTTTGCAGTCAGTATTCTCGTCTAGCTCTCTTTCACTTCACTCTCAGGCACACACGTAAGTATGCACGCACAAACAGACATAAACATACACATGAGTTTCTTGTTTTTCTTCTATTATTTAGTTATTTTTCATTTTATGCTTGCTTTAGAGTAAAGTGTAAAAAAATGGAGGCCGTTTGATTGTTAACTGTCCAAGGTTCATGGTAGCTTAATATGCTGCTGTGAAGCAGTGGACTTGTTTTTTAGTAAGCATTACCTGTACATTAACACCCTGCTGGAGAACATTCTCTCCAATCAGGGTTTAATGTACATTTTGCCATTTCTCTAACAGGACGTTGAAAGCTATACATTTATTTTGTTTAATAAACCCCAAACATAGATGTTCATATAACAACATAGTCTCTTTCTTGTTTATAATTCATAATATGATTTATTTGCAATGTAGAATAAACAGCATCATCATTTAATTCTTCATTCATCAATTCATAATACAAATCAAAATGTAAAAACACTGGAAAGGAATCATGTTTATCTTATCTGATAGCAATGTTTAAACAGTCCTTAAAGATGAATAATATTGAGGTTGTTCATAATCTAAATATCTAAACATGATTTTCAGAATAAAATGAGTGAAAAGGAAAAAAAAAAGAAACCCCCCATTGCTCACTTTTAAGTTATTTTTTAAAGCAGTAAAAGACAAAGGGTAATTTAAAATTTTAAAAAAGCTCATAATCATCATGGAGGAGGTGGTATTCTTGAAGAGTAACACACTTCACAATCCTATTTCTAACAGGATTGCTCAGTGCTTTATGTGCAAGCTGCTCACAGTCCACAGTAGAATGTAGTGAAGGCTCAAGCAAGTAGTACTACTTGCTGGTTATTGCTGCATGCCAATTTATCAGTGCAGGGGAAGAGATAGTGTAAGTTAGCCATGTGCCCTGCCCCAGATGGGTACTTTGTGACTATACTAGAATAGGAAAGTGATTCAAAGACAAGCTATACTGGTGTATTTCAGAGTGAAATGCTGAGAATGTATACCATCTTTTATGTGCACATGCTATACTGTTGTATTTCAGAGAAAAATACTGAGGATGTATACCACCTTGTATGTGTACATGCTACACTGTTCTATTTCAGAGTGAAAGGTGGAAGATGTATACCATCCTTTATGTGGACATGCTATACTGTTGTATTTCAGAGTGAAATGCTGAGAATGTATACCATCCTTTATGTGTACATGCTATACCGTTCTCTTTCAGAGTGAAACGTTGAGGATGTATACCATCTTTTATGTGTACATGCTGTACTATTGTATGTCAGAGTGACATGCTGTGGATGTATACCATCTTTTATGTGTGCATGATATACTGTTGTATTTCAGAGAAAAATGCTGAGGATGTATACCATCTTTTATGTGTACATGCTATACTGTTCTCTTTCAGAGTGAAACGTTGAGGATGTATACCATCTTTTATGTGTACATGCTGTACTATTGTATGTCAGAGTGACATGCTGTGGATGTATACCATCTTTTATGTGTGCATGATATACTGTTGTATTTCAGAGAAAAATGCTGAGGATGTATACCATCTTTTATGTGTACATGCTATACCGTTCTCTTTCAGAGTGAAACGTTGAGGATGTATACCATCTTTTATGTGTACATGCTGTACTATTGTATGTCAGAGTGACATGCTGTGGAT